>NC_057934.1:7920918-8120918 GCF_018555375.3 Anguilla rostrata | reverse complement strand
GCCGCTACACAAACGAAGTGGGCGAGCAGCGAAGCGGCGATGGTAATCAGCGACGCCGGCCCCTCGCGGCGGAGCGCATCGATCCGATCTCAGGAGCGCAGAGCCGAGCGGCGCGGCGCACAACGGCCGCCTCCGTGTGTGTCAGCGTGAGCGCCTTTCTTTCACACACATCCCGCTCCCGCCCACGCCAGCCTCCGAACAGCGTCTGACTAACGTCTCATCAACGTCTGAACAACGTCTTATCAACGTCTGAACAACATCTTATCTGTGCCCTACCTGCGGGGAATCAAACAGGAGGACGCTCAAGATTACGGCCTTTATAAAAAGAAAAAGAAACGCAGATCCTTTTTGTGATGGATAAATAGAAAAATGAGCAGTGAGAGACAGAAAGAGGAGGAGTGTAAGTGATGGGGGGATGAGGGAGTGAAAGAGAGAATGTGTGTGTGTGTGAAACGAGAGAGGGCGAGAGAGAGAGAGAGCAAGGGAAAGAGAGCGCTAGACAGAAAGGGAGGGAGGGAGCCGTTTGTTTATGTAAAGCTTTGGCCATATATTCACACACGTCGTGCCAATAACAAAAAGTATTATTGTTAACGTCTAAGGTCAATGTTGTTATGTCTGTACATCTTGTCTACAATGCCAGTATGTTTTGCACTATACTTGCTTGTTTGTAAAGTACTTCAATAATAAAAAAGGTATTATGTATCAGGAGAGGAGGAGATAGGGAGAAGGAGATGGAGGGAGAAGGATAGAGGGATAGAGAGAGTGGGTGAGGTAAATCCAGAAGAGCTTTAGGCAGGATCACTCACCCCTGGTGCGGCCTCCACAGAGCTGTTTTCGGGATACCGGGCCCCGGGCACTTTGGTCTTCTCCACAGACAGGAAGTCTGCACCCTACAGGGACAACAGGGAC
The DNA here is from genome assembly GCF_018555375.3 of Anguilla rostrata. Lineage (NCBI taxonomy): Eukaryota > Metazoa > Chordata > Actinopteri > Anguilliformes > Anguillidae > Anguilla > Anguilla rostrata. Next base: position 8,120,009 of record NC_057934.1, on the reverse strand, counting down.
AGTGGCAGTTCAACCTCCCGCCAGAGGGGGCACTGCTCAGACATGCTTCACTTCACAGCACACACAGCACCACAGTCAATTAAAGACTCCCTAAAGAAGGGGGTGTTTTCATGAGAAATTAAAGCCCAGAGAAAATTCTTGGTTGGATGAAACAAAGGATGAATCCATCTGAATGCTGTCTTGAAGCAACACTCAGCTAACTTCAATGGCATTCATGTTTTAAGGCTTATTTACTCTTTCCCACCCAAGAGGACAAAGATTTCAAGCTCCAGAAGGATATACATATTTGTTAAATGACAAACGGCAATGATTAACTTCCGAAATGTTCTTTTCCATGAACACCAGTAGCTGTCTCTTTGTTTTCCATAACTGAAGTAACAGTACGTCACAATATTATGCCTGAGGTCATGCCACCTCAACATGCTTCACCTCTGTTTGTTTTACCAACACGGGCAATTAAAGAAACTGCTTTACTGTAGCTGCTAACTAAGGGGAAAAAATACGAGCTAATTAGACAGTGGAAACATGAAATAAGATTAATTCCTGCCACCACCTCCATTTGACCTTCCGTCCCACTTGCGAAAAAAGAGGGAAGTTCCGTTTTTGTTCTTTCACACGTACTGCACGGCTAATGGCTCATTTAGTTTAGACAGGGGGGATATAAATAGCCACCTCCTCTCACAGGGTTCAGGAAATAACCCAAGTTTGACATTTTACCGTCACTTTCTGACAACGTACGCCCGCTTTCCCCTTTCAATGTTTTTTATTTTATTTCTGCGAAGCGTAAGAAAGCAGCCGTTTTAAGCATGCTGTGCATGGGGAGGGGGGGAATCCGAGCTGCGTTTGGCGCTTTTGATCGCTGCCTGTAATTGTTGTGTAATCCTGAAACTCCGGCGCCTGCTGTGATCGGATCCCGTTACACTTGGGTCGGCTGGATAGAGGCTTTGACCCCCCGCCCCCACACCCCCACCCCCCCGCCCCCCCACCGACTTGCTTTCCCATTAGCCCTATAAATACCACCTAGTGGATGGCGCACATCGCTGGAAGCGTGCTGTGCGTTCGGTCCGATGCCCGGGGTCGTGACCCCGATGTCAGACTCTAAATGCGGGGCGCTGAAATTGGAGTGGGGTGGGGGGTGGATGGGGTGTCTGCTGGACAAACTGTTCCCCCGTGTGCCCCCCAGCCCCCCGCCCCGCCCCGCCCCGTTCCCGTAAAGCCCCTGGAGCGAGTCTGCGTGCTCTGGGAGCCGGGGGCTGCGAGCGTATCCCAGAATGCACTGAGGAATCCCTGTCATTTCCTGACAGGCAGACTGACATTCCACCTCACTGCCCCCCTCCCTGTCACTCCCTGAGTGCTCTTATGATTATGACTGACTGTGTTAAGAACAACAACATAAACAACAACAACACTCCTATTACTACTATGACTAATACTGTAATAGTAATAACAACAAAAACAACAATACTACTACTACTAATAATAATAATAATTATTATTTTTAGTAGTATTGTAGTTTTGTTATTATTATTTGTTTTTAGTAGCCATAACATTGTTGTTTTGTTGTTGTTTTTGCCATTACTCTTATTATTATTATTATTATTATTATTATTATTACTATCATCTCTGCTCTGCTTTGCTCTTAAACACTGGAAGGTTGGTGGGCAGGGTGGGGTGAGGTGGGCAGGGGGGGTTAGAGGGGTTTGGGGGGTTCTCTCACAGCAGAGGAGGGGTTTCGGGCCTGGCTCCTCTGGCTGTGCAGGCTCCCAATCTCCGTCTGAGAGCTGGAGTGGGACATCCCTTCAAAGAACGGTCTGGAAGCACAAAGGAGAGAGTCATTCTCATGAGTGCATGATGGGATGAACACATGAATGAATGATGAGGTGAAGGTCTGAACACATTAATGCGTGAAAGAATTAACACATGAAAAATGCTGCATCCAACCATTATAACAGGCAACTGACAGTATTAGCCCTGAGGCCAGGGTTAAATGAAAAACATCCCATTATAGAATTACACACTGACCCCTTAAAGCTGGACTCCGGGGACCTTGTGTGATGCAGGAATTAACGGCTCAGTAACACAAACACAGAAGCGCATCGCTGGTACGCACATAATACACAGGCTGGAGAGCGGGGACCCCCGTACTGCAGCACTTACAGTACCCAGGGCGGGGCCACGAGGCTCAGGGCAGGCTAGGGAAGGCTGGAGGGCTTGGGGAGGGGGAGGGCCTGGGCATGATTCGGGAGGCCTGGGGGACAAATAGGGGCAGTAAGTGGTGGAGGAGCCCAGGAGATGGGACAGGGGCCGGGCAGGTAGAGGGAGGGTAGTTGGGTGAGGCCTGGCTGATTAGGGAGGTCATGTTAGGCAGGCTGGGCTGTGGAGGGCTTATGGTGTTAGGTGAGGCTGGGCATGTGGGGAGGAGCCTGGGAAGCTGTGAGTGGGGTTGGAAGGGCAGGCCAGGGGAGTTGGTTACGAGTTGGTTGGCGTACTGGCGCTCTCGTGCTCCATCCGGCCGCTGTCGCTCTGGTTGTAGACCTCCAGGCTGTCGTACAGCAGGTCCAAATCCTCCTCCACCTCCTGCGTCTGATCGACCGGGTCAGAGTCCAGCACCTGCCACCAAAAACAGGATTTAACCGGCTAGGAAAAGCTCATTAATCAGGGAAAAAACCTGGCGTTCGCCCAACAAGGGCTTTCCTTCCACAGGTACACGCTGTGATATATTAAAAACATTTATCACATCTGTTGATTACAAAAAAAAACTTAAAAAAAAAAAAAAACTGAACTGAAATAGAATATCTGTTAGCTGACAAGTGACATCCAGGCTTTCCGCATTTTTTTCTCTCAACCCAAGTACGTTTCGCTCCAAACAGCCAAAATTAGGAGTTTAAAACCGGCCATGATGAAGTACCGCGCTCTGTAATCCTGATCTGGCTTACCTGAACCTGAACTCCGTCTGAGTTGATTTAAGTGCTGAGAACTTGGCGGAGTGCGTTTCGGCGACAGCATGGGCATTAATCCTCGCGGCCGGCCCAGTACGGCATTAGTTTGTTTGTGTTTCGGAGTGCAGTGATGGATAATTACATCTCACCGATCACACGCAGTTTCATAACACATTCATCCGCCTCAGTTTTTACTGCGGAAACCATGGTGACCAAGGCAGTGCCTCTCTGGATTTGAACCTGCAAATCTCAGGTCTGTAGGCTAGTGCTTTTAATCACACGCACACACACACACACACACACACACGCACACACACACACACGCACACATGCACACACACACACCACACCACACACACAGTCAATAACACGTCACACACACCTCCACAGTTACCCAACCTGCTGCTTTTAACAGGTACGGTTGGGAATTCCACGGGTTGCGGTGTGGCGCCCATGAGCAAAGCCACTTAACCTGCACTGCCTCCGTAAATATCCAGCTCTATGCATAAACGCATTGTGCGTAAAAAAGTAATCTCTGGATACGAGCGTCTGCTTAATGCCAGAAAAAACATTGACTAAACTGCACTGTCCTCATGGTTCTCATGTGCGTAGGACTGTCCCCCGCCCCGCTGAGGCACACACATGGTGCACATCTGCGCGTCAGAGAAAGAGCAGCCTGGCCGGTCTCGTAAACACCCAGCTGTTCCCTCCCCACTCAAGGGAGCGGCCTGAGGCGATAACACACCCTACGTCCTCCTGGAAAACAAGAGGTCAGCTTTATGGCATCCACCGCATCGTAGCGAACCCGCCGCAGCATGAACACCAGCTCAGCTTTATTAAAAAAAAAAAAAAAACTGCGCAAAACAAAGGGCAGCGAAACACCAACGCTGCACGGACCCATATTCCCTCCTCCTACACCTCATTCACAGGAAGAGATGACACAGCAAATGAAGAATATCACACAACCAGCTAGGCGTGATATTTGAGAAAGAGTGCGGAGTGCGGGGAAGAGATGTGTGTGTGTATGTGTGTATGTGTGTGCATGCATGTGTGTGGGTGCCTGGCGTGTGTGTGTGTGTGTGTGCGTGTCCGCGCGCGTATGGGTGTTCATCGCTCAGTATGTCCAGACATCTGGTTTTCCACAACATCCTGGTTTTATTTCATTTGGAATGGCCTGGAGCTGAAGAACATTGTATGAAACGTGTTAGCCAAAGAGTTTGACTTTAAATTTTTTTGAACATTCCTGAAAGCTCAAGGTGATTTCACCTGCATCATTTTCTTGCTTCTTCTCTTATTATTACTTATATACTTAGTATGTATTTCAGCACAACAATAACAAAACACGGCATCACTATGCTACTACGACTACTCAACTACTTAATAATAATAATAAATATAATAATAATATAACTTATTATTAGCACCATTCCTGCAAAAAGCTCAAGGTGCTTCACAATGCAGTTATTTTGCTATGCTACACATTACTGGTAATACTTGTAGTACCACTGCTACTAATAATCACAATGGATCAGTCATCGTTTATTGTGCGACGCTAGCAATACTTAAAAGCCTTTACGCCAGCAGCAATTGCTACGTGCTTTTCCTACAGTTAGCGCAGTGCTGAGGCAACACCTACAGCACAGTAACTCTGCAGTTTAATGCTGCGTGAAGCGGCCAGATCGATGTTTTGAACGCACAGCTGACCTCGGTCCTCCGGCCAGACGCTAACAGACTGAATTGAGGCCAAAAGGCCTATTTACGGTCATTCGCTCGTAACGCGACGACCTGCAGGCACTAAATTAGGAGCGCTGCATCGAGGGAAGGGGGCTAATCAAGTGATTAATGTTAAGGCACAAGGCTAAAAAAGTTGGCGTTAGTGACACAAGCAGCCTGCAGTCACTTGCCAGGAAACAGATTTATGGGCATCAAACAGATTTGTGGACATCAATAGACTGCAGAAGCAGATCGGCTGACCTTAAAGAAGGGATTACAAATGCGTTAATTGACAGTTTAAGGAGCCTCAGTGAATTGTGGGTATGCACAGACTGAAAACAGGCCTCTACTTTTAACTAGACTTTAAATATAAATACATGAAAAATGGCTTCGTTCGCCTTTTCTGCCCAGATTACTTGTTCGTTACGGTCGATACCTGCATCAGAAAAACCTAACTGTCAAAAAAAACTGCTTCGAGACCCGCCAACACAGATCACCCTCCTGAGACACTCAACTCCACGGTCTCAATGTCGAAAGTCTCCCTACTTCAAGCGCAAAGTGTGCTGCCATGGCAACAGACACAGCATAGGCCTACTGTACTATCCCAGCAGGAATCCCTGTCACCAACCGGAACCTTCCGTCGCTAAGAAGCAGACAGGAGGGAAGGGATGTGCGGTGTGTGTGAGCGTCCCCAGGGGTTTCTCCGTGGACGGCTGCGCTGGGCAAACCCGCGGCCGCGTAGGCTAGCCTGCGGCCGCTCCAGACGCACACAGCTCCAGGCCTTCCGCCCGCACCCGAGTCGGCAGCGACGGTGGACCTGACCCGCTGCCCTTCCTTCCTTCCTCTCTCCCTCCGGATGGCGGCCTCGTCCGCGCTGGGATACCGGCGCTCGACCTGGCGGCCTATCGCAGCGGAGAACGGGAGCTCAGGCGCCCCAGTCTATCCAATCCCGCGGCTCCTCGGCTTCGCCCCGACGTCACGCCGGCGGCCATTTTAAAACCCGCGCCGCTACGGCGGGGAGGGCACCGCGCCGATCGTCCGCGCCGAACGCGACCGCCTCCCGTCTGTCCGCCGTCGGCGAGGGGCTGACGGACGACATCTGAGCGCGCAGACTGAGACGCCGCGCGGTTACCAGGGACGACCGGCGAGCGAAGCCAGAAACAAACGCCAAAGTCAGGCATCGCTCGCCAACAAAAGGCACGGAGGAAATTGCTACTCGCTATCAGGGAATCCGGAAAAGGCTACACGAATATTAATTGCAGTGTCAGAAAAAGGGAGAGGAGGACAGGTAGCCTATTTTCAGATGTTCCTGTTTATAGAGAGCGATAAAACCGAATGGATAGAGTGCCGTTTTCACATTTGCGTGGAAAGGGACGCAGGTAAATTGAAGCCAGTTAGGAAAAAAGCAGCACGTCGACATCTCAGATTACTACAAAAAATTTTCCGGCAGAAACCTTTTAGCTATTTGCCACGGCTAAGATAAGACTTTAAACCACATAGGAAAGTCTTTTAAATTACGGTAAGTACAGTGGACGCTTATCTTTGCGTGCTTTAAACGAAAACCCCCTCCGGTGGTAGTGATGGTGGGGGGGGTCTGATATCTCTCAATTGAATTAAGATTGATTTATCGAGCAGATCCGCCTCGCTCCAGTTTGCTAAGGAAACCACGCCGCCGGTCAGAATGTGAGTGACGGCTGCAGATTCCTCGCGCCCCAGGGTTCCGGAAGTGGTGCGGAAAATTCTAGCGACGACAAACAGATGACTGACAGGTCGGGACCACTCCCCTCAGCGACGGAGGAATTTTCCACAGAAGGGAGCGAAGCTTGGGCTGACAGTTATGTATTTCCGGCGAGGGGGAAAAAAAAACCTGTTCTGATGTAACTGACAGATGGACTAAAAAACAACAAAAAGGCATTTCACAGATGGCTTGAAATAATCTTTCAAAGACCTCAAACAAAATAAACGACATAAGCTTAATAACGTGCCACAAAAAATAAAACTGACCGGGTATCAAACTCATGTATCCGTGCTGAAGCAAGGAGACGAGGACAAAAAAACTAAGGGGTTTGAATGAATCCACCGATTGGCTCCCATCTCTGACTCACAGATACATAAAGGAGTGGCTCCGCCCATTTCTGGTTTCATGAAGCCTCATTCCTACCGTCAAAAAACGACTAACCAACAACCAATGAACAACCAACCATACAATGCTCAGCTGCTTGCTCTGAGGAGGAACTTCAAAAAAGTTTAAGAACCTACAAGTATTAACTGTCACAGTGAGAGAGAGGGAGAGAGAGAGATAGAGAGCGAGAGAGAAAAAAAGAGAGAGAGAGAGCGAGAGAGAAAGAGAAAAAGAGAGATAGAGAGCGAGAGAGAGAAAAAGAGAGAGAGAGATAAAGAGCGAGAGAGAGAAAAAGAGGGAGAGAGACAGAGAGAGAGACCGAGAGAGAGAGATAGATAGATAGATATGGGGCGGTCAAGGACAGGGGTTTATGGTGGTAGCAGGACACAGAAGGCAAACTTCCGCACACTTTTGAGCACATAATGCCATTAGAGCATTTAATGCTGTAATGATTTTTCTGTTTTGTCCTCCCCCCCCCCACACCCCCACCCTCTGTTGCACACATATTAGATGAAGCCACGGCAATTCTGTTTGGAGAATCAATATCCAGAGATTGCATTTCAAAGCCCCCCCTAGGCAATTTAATAACGGCTATATGCGCAGTTGGCCGACTACGGGCTACAAAACCGCTAACTTCGCTCAGGCTGTTTATCTTGGCCCAGCTCTGCAAACATTTATTAATTTATGGATCTTCTATTTTCTTATTTTTTTTGTTGCATCTGCTCACCATGCAGACTGAGACCCGGGACCTTGGAACTTTGTTTACCGACCGGGCAAATGTGTTTTAGCGCAACAGGCTGGCTAACGCGCGAAATGCAAAAAGCACCCAAAAACGGGGGCTGGCACGGTCACTCACCTCATCCGTAACTTTGAACCTCTTCAGCAGGGCCACAAACTTCTGCTTAAAGTTGGGTTGCTGTGGGGTGGAGTGGGGGGGGTGTCAGGGAGGGAGGGAGGGAGAGAGGGGGGGGGGAGAGAAGTTTAAAATCATATTTCCAAGCTAAGTTCCCGGATTGCCGCGGATACTGTCGTTGTCGAAACGCGGCGGCACCACACAAGAAACATCCTGGAGTAATACCATGTCTCGGATCAGCGGTGGACTGTCGTCATGGTAACGGAGCCCCCCGGGGGGAGGGTGGGAGGGTGTGTGGAAAACGGCCGTGGGCTGTCGGCGGCGTCTAACGGAGCCCGGGGTGAAGTAATCCCTCTTCTGCAGGCTGAGTAAATCTACTGTAAATACGGCGTGCTCACCGAGCGGAGAATGTAAACTTCTCTCCGCCCCCCCCCACCGCCCCACCCCCCCCCGGGGTTTGGAGCGTGGCGGGTGGACCGGGACGGCGAGCAAACAGTCGCCGGTGATTTAGGAGCCCTGGCCGCCGTCGTCGCCGTCGCTCGGCGGAGATTAACGGCTTGAATTTAAGCGACCCTTCGGGGAAGCGCTGGCCGCCGGCGCGGGCCTGGACAGCCCCGCCGCCATTTTGCGAGCGACAAACCGGGTCAGCCGGAACCGAAAGCGCTCGCCTCGCCGCGCGCCGGTCAACCCGAAAACAAAACGGACCCGGACAAGTAAAGAGGCGAGCGTGAGCGTGGTGGCGGGAGTGGAACGGGGAGGAGGTTGTCCTCACGGTTCTGCATTATCCATATCAACTTCACCACAGATTAATTCATTTTCCGCAAGTATGTGTTCTGTGCTTTGTTTATTTTGGAGGTATTTTTGTACTGGGAAAAGAAGACAACATTTCTGTGGAGTTCTGCAAGGCTGTGAGTGGGGGATCAGGGGCGGGGCTTGGGCTGGAGTTGTGGGCGGGGCTCTGGGGGGATCAGGGGGGCGGAGTCTCTCTTACCCTGGTCATGGAGGTGGTCCTGATCATTTTCCTTCGCGATTTCTTTGGCTTCCTGACCTCGTCGTCTTCATCGTACAGGTCCTGAAACGCACGGTGCAGAGAGCGAGCAGAACTGCGTTAAAAACCTAGGAAACCAAACACCTCACAGTTACAGGAAAGGCCCACACACTTCCACATAATACACCACACAACATCGCTTATAGTATAAAATCTAAAATATCAATACAATATTCATCTCCTCTTCTAAAAACATGACTTATTATTCATCTGTTTGCATACATTATAGAGTTTAATGTAAATGACACGCTGTAGTAAATATATATTTTACATATGAAATGTATATATTTCTTAAGTAAGGGATCACAAAACACACATTTATAATTGGATCTACAGACATGCGATAAAGGAAAAATAATGCTAACTGCTAACTTTTGACACACATACTGAAATGATTACATCATATATTTCTGTAACGTAGGTGTGGCTACAGAGAAGCAGAATTCCGCAGGGGGGGCGTGGCCAGTAAGAGTCTGTCGTCAGTCACAGGGGAAGATGACATGTTTTAATGAGTGGCAGATGCAGCCAGAGCTGAAGTGTGATGTCACGCCAACTCTCCCCGCCTCCCCGTCCCCTGGCAGAGACGGCCAGGCCCTCCACCTAATGCAGCCCTAATCTCCTTCGTCATGACGACCGTGCGCCTGCAGCTGTAGTGCTGCCCAATAGCTGACCGTGCCTCGAGCCGTTCCACGGGGAACATCCTGTGCTTTCACAGAAGCCTGCGTGCTTCTCTCTGTTGTCCTGCAAATTAGGACCAAATGAGGGTGAATAGAGCATCTATCTGGTCTCTGTTAAGGCACCACGGTCTGGTATCTGTTAAGGTTCTGTTCCTGTGTGTGGATGGACCCCATAGTCTGGTATCTGTAGAGCCGCTGTTCCAGTGTGTGGATGGGCTCCATGATCTGGTATCTGTTAAGGCTCTGTTCCAGTGTATGGATGGAACCCATGGGCTGGTATCTGTTAAGGCTCTTTTCCAGTGTGTGGATGGAACCCATGGGCTGGTATCTGTTAAGGCTCTGTTCCAGTGTGTGGATGGAACCCATGGGCTGGTATCTGTTTAGGCTCTGTTCCAGTGTGTGGATGGAACCCATGGGCTGGTATCTGTTTAGGCACTGTTCCAGTGCATGGATTGACCCCCCACTGTCTGGTATAGAATCTGAGCCATGCTAGTGCTAATTATAGCCAGCAGTCCTGTAGGGTGATGTAACAGATTCAGATGTGATAAGACACGGTGGCTGACATCCCTGTCACCTTATAAAGGCAGCCCAGGGCATTTTAACCCATTTACATTCAAAGCAAAGTAAAGTAATCCCGTTTTACTTGGAGCGTATCACCTCACAGAGATGCAATCGAATAATGTGGCTGCACATCATTCACACGAGGGATTTAGGGCACCGTTTCTGCATGGAAAATGAATTAAGCTCTCAACTTTTTAAAACAACCTTCAATTTTTTATTGTGTTTATTTTGCGCACTGCGGGCAGTCTGTGTGCACAGGCAGCCTGGTTGGACACGGTTGAAACTTTGCCTGATGAAACACTGCACGCTATTTTTACTTAGAAACGCAGACCTATTTCATTTCCACATTCTGTTCCTTTCCTGGGCTGTGTTGAGCATGTTTAGCACTGGGGATGTAAACCAGACTGACCCCTTAGTGTCTTGAGTTTGATTAGTCTGGTGAGACACAAGTGAGTGATAGGTGAGATACAGGCGAGAAACAGGAGAGGAAAAGGTGAGATACAGGAGAGACACAGGTGAGAAACAGGAGAGGGACGGGTAAGGCACAGGTGAGAAACAGGAGAGGAAAAGGTGACATACAGGAGAGACACAGGAGAGACACAGGTGAGACACAGGTAAGGCACGGGTGAGACAGAGGAGCGGAGCAGGAGAGACACAGGTAAGGCACAGGTGAGACACAGGAGAGGGGGAGGAGAGACACAGGTAAGGCACAGGAGAGATACAGGAGAGGGGGAGGAGAGACACAGGTGAGACAGAGGAGCGGAGGAGGAGAGACACAGGTAAGGCACAGGTGAGACACAGGAGAGGGGGAGGAGAGACACAGGTAAGGCACAGGAGAGATACAGGAGAGGGGCAGGTCACATCGTAGTCAGAACACAGTGCACAATGCACTTTCTGTATCTAGGACATCGCCAGGGCGCCGTTTCCATCTGGGATTATGAACACATGATCACACATTATGTTATGAATTCAGATGCTCAGCTCAAATGCATTATGCGTCGGTGAAAACGTGTAAAGGGTTCTGCGATAATAATCTGGCGGTGTTACCGAGCGACGGCAGTGGAATGCGCCTGGTGCATTAACAATGATCTCATTTTTGTGCTCAGGCACTGAAAGGGGGCGGAGCTCGGAGGGGGGAGGGGCGGAGTCATGCTGCCTTTTGGATCTTCAGTGCATTAGAAAAGGTGACAGTGTCACTGCTTTAAAAAAAGAAGTCCAAAAGGGCAGTGGTTTGAATTAATGTTATTTGAGAGGGAGGACCTAAGGGCATTAGAGAGGAACATAAAACAATATTCAGGGTGTGTGTGCGTGTGTGTGTGTGTGTGTGTGTGTGTGTGTGTGCAAATACGTGCGTCTGTGTGTGCCTGTGTGTGTCAGTGTGTGCACATGTGTGCGTATGTGTGCATGTCTGTGTGTGTGTTTGTGTGGGCACGTGTGTGTGCGAGTGTGTGTGTGTGCACGTGTGTGTGCGAGTGAGTGTGTGTGTGTGCAGGTGTGTGTGTGTGCGAGTGTGCTCGTGTGTGTGTGTGTGTGTGTGGGGTGTGTGTTTGAGTGTGTGTGTGTGTGTGTGTGTGTTTGAGTGTGTGTGTGTGTGTGTGTGTGTGGTGCAGGTGTGTGTGTGTGTGTGTGTGTGTGCACGCATGTGTGTGCGTGTGTGTGCATGTCTGTGTGTGCGTTTGTGTGGGCACGTGTGTGTGTGTGTGTGTGCACGTGTGTGTGTGTGTGTTTGAGTGTGTGTGTGTGTGTGTGCACGTGTGTGTGTGGGGGTAGCCACGCGAGCCTCACCTGCCCGTGAACAGCGTCGTCGCTGGCCTCCTGCTCGGAGGAGTAGCTGTCGTCATCGTCCTCCGAGTAATTGTCGATGTCGGGAGAGCGGTCTGTGGGGGGGGGGGGGGGGGGACACACACGCCCATCACACGCACCTCCAAGGTCATTTTCGGCACGTGAGCGCTAAGCAGGGCTGACACCGTTCTGCCAGCGCGAATAAAAATAGGCCGACGCCCATCGGCAGGCACCGCGCTCGTTACCGCCAGACGCAGCTCCTTTAAGAGCGTGGAGCCCGAGGCCTGCCCTTCAGACAGGGTTCAGACTGCAGGGACGAGTTCCCGCAACAGCAGCTGCGTCCCCCAAAAAACCGCCAAGAAGTCACAGTTGTGGTATCACCTGCCACACCATCCCTACCCCACCCCGCTCCATGCCCGCCACCCCACATCCCTGGTTTATGCAGACCGGTCACTTTGGATGGCAGAACATCACTCCCTCTGGACGCTATTTCGTATTTTTATTGTGTTTCTCGGCGTCAGGAAAGAAAAAAAAAAGAAGATAGAAAAGACTAAAAGCGTCAGACGGAGAGACGGGCGAAGGGATTGGCTTTCATTAAGAGACTCCGCGTAGCTGCGCTTCTGCTGCCTGTCATTTTGATTTCGCACTCCGGACAGCTGATGATTTCATTTTTTTCTTTTTTGGCGGTCGGCCTTGGCGATGGCTGAGGTGAAGGGGGCCGCCATTCCGGCTCCGGTTTCCGCGGGGCAAAGTGAGATTAATATCTCTATCTGCCTGACTGACAGTGGTCTAAATGCCCCTCGGCTCGGCTCATCTGTTATGGCCGAGCAGGCCTCTCCTAACAACGAGTGCCTGGGGAGAATTACACACACACACACACAAGCGTGCACACATACACACACACACACACGCACGCACGCACCCTCTGGATTAGGCCATTATTAGATCCTTCACTGGCGCTTGACCCACCGACTTAATCTCCCCTCCCGGGCCCTAATCTGACTGAAAACAGGGATGTGCACCTATCGCCGTGGTTACAGAGCATCGTTCAGCATCCGGCCCGCCATCTGTGTGTGTGCGCGCATGTTTGCGTGTGTGTATCTGCGTGCATTTATCCTCAGCTGGTACACAGTGGAGAGTGAACCCTGACTTACAGAACCAATGCTTCAGATTACAGAGCAGGCACTGAATGAGATGCACAGGGCCTCTGCCAGACCCTACGGCCCCTTCACAACATGGAGAAGCATGCCTTAACGCACAACCCAGTGCTCCAGACAGCATACACCCTGCATGCCAATATGCTTCTTTTAAAAGCATGTAGCACCCAGTGAAGTACACTTTCCATAAAGTATGCTTTAAAGTATGTATACTATAGAGACCCCTTGGCTGCAGTCTAGGTAAGTCTATGGGCTGAGCCGGCCCAGTAGACTGCTTTTTCGGGGATGGGAACTTGGAGAAAGTTTTTAGTGATGCTGCGGCCCAGATCCTGCTTCCCCCGCCCCCCACCACCCACACCACACTCTGTCCCGCGCAGCCACGGCTAAGGAATGTCAGCTGGTGCGGTATTTTTACAGAGTGCGGACGCTGCACTCTCCGCGAAATTCGGTGGCCCGTCAAATCCACGATGATGCTTCGGGAACAGAAAAACAACTCTCTGCTTAATTGCTCAGGACAAACAAAAAAACACTGCAGTTAGACTGAATCTAGGTCATAAAGCGGCTGACTATGCAATCTGATTGAGCCTGACAGTCTAGTTAGACTGAATCGAACTATGAGGTTTGATTGAATCTTGCTATGGGCCTGTCTATAGCCCTACAGCAGTTAGAGCAGATAGAGTTAGACAGAATCTGGGCCATAGGGATGTATTATGTCATAGAAAGGCGCGTGTCTGTTGAGGTTGCAGGCCTCACCTGAGGTTTTAGTCTTGGGCCCAGCTTGCACGCTGCCGTCCTCGTGGTCGATCGGCTGGCTGGAGAGCGAGAACACGCTGATCTCCGCCGCCCGAACGGGGGCCTCCTTCACGTTGCTATGGAGACCCAGGATCTGGCCTCCGTCCGTTGGGTGCTGCATCACCTGGAACGAGGGAGAGGTCAGAGTTGAGCAGCTGTCACGGAATGTCGGAGCATTGTGATGTCACAATGTCGCAATCTGAACTATTGTTTTTTTTAAACATTGTGATGTCACAATGCTTTAATCTGGAATGTTGTTTTTTTTTAAACAGTGATTTCACCATGTTTAATTAATGCCACAAATTTCAGTTACTTATTTGTAAATTTTGATTTATTTCACCATTATTTAGCATAGCAAGTATGATCAGAATGCGCAGGGAATGGAAGGGATTAAGTGGCCGGTCAGATGTAGATTTCTTGAGAAATATTGGTTGTTATGGTTTTCAGATGTGCTCTCTATTCGACTATCGTAAATCAGTTCTCAAAGACGTGAGTGACATCTCTTCGCAAGATTGTCACGGGATGGCAAGGGCTATTCCTTCTGCTGTCAACAAACTTCAGTTTAAAAGCTTTGAGCTCCGGGAGAACTTTCCACGTCAACAAGCCGTACCGAACCTCTTCTGGCCTTTCAGCTCGTCCTGCCCATTTGCAACGGTGAAAACTTCTCCCAAACAAGAAACAAATCCCACTTTGCGCATCTGACAGCATCAAAATAACCGAAAGGAGTCAGGCTGGGTTTCGGCTTTCTTATTGAGCCTCTTTCTGCTGAAGCGGTGAACGTCACAGTCCATAAATCACCGGAGGAAGTCCGTCAGCCTCTCGACGCACGGCGCGACAGGCGACTGGACAGCTCTCTGCACACAGACTCACGTCTCCATCCAAAACTAAACGTTCTCCGCTGTTCTCACCAGACCCAGGGGCTCGCGTTTGTTCCTGACCCGACTGTAAACCAGGGAGGGAGAACACCCCCCCAAACTGACTTTAACAGGCTAGCAGAAAACCCACAGATTGTACAGTGCCACAAGATACCACTACCACAACAGTGACGGCTCTGATGCAGATTCTCTACGAGCGCCAGATACTCCGCTCTGGGACGCCGAGCGCTCCGTCTCCTTGACCAGCGAAGCGGAAACGCGCGTCTCCCGAAAAATTTCTCGAGGGGCAGAAGCGGGCGCATTACTGAGGCGATGAGCTGCTCTGCGCAGCCCTGGAAACGGCCGTTAGCAACCAGAGCCTCCTGCGGTAGTTAAGGGGCAGAGCAGAGGGCCGGCTCACAGGAGCTGAACGTGTGATCTGTGCGGAGGGGAATGCAGTCGAGCGGTCTGGCGGAAGGGTGCCGATCGGGGAATGCCTCGCCGCTGAAGAACTTCTGAAGACAGCCTGAATTGGAGGGGCGGGGGCATTGTTTGGGGGGGGGCGGTCCAGCATTGGACAATCAGGGCTTTCACAGCCCGCAGGAAGTCTGCTACTCCCCAGAGCTTCAATCCACAGAAACCACCCACAGACACACACACCAGTGCACACACACACACACACACACACACACACATACAGTACACACACACACACACACTCCCTCTCACTCTCAGAGAGGTGCACAGATGGGCTGTAATCTCAGTCTGCTTTGATGCATTGGCTGTGCGAGTATGATTCATGCACAGCACAAAAGACCAGGGGCAAACATGCTCCTTCCCCCCCCCCCCCCCCCCCGTAAACAACCTCCCCAGTACTGCCAGTGCCCACACCCAAAGCGAGGTCACTATGCGAGGTCACTGTGGACACGTCATAGAACGCTGTGTATCACTGCTGTTGGTCTGGACAGCCGGATGTGACATAGGGAGGTGGATAGTGGGGTGAGGGCTGACTTTGCGCCTATGAAGCTTCATGCAGCTTCATAGGTCGATTCATTGGCGACAGATGTTAAAAGTTGCACAAGGCTGCGCTACGGAGTCTCTCAGTGGTTTGCTGTGATTAATTAGCACTCTTCATTCGGCTCAACTGACATTGCCTGATACTAAATGCATAGATAACTTGCCTGACAGTGTCTGGAAAATAAATAAATAAAACGACTCATTATTATTTCACCAGTGATGGTAGAATGAGATGTTGTGGCTTCAAAATGAGGCGAAGCTGTATTTAGCAGCCAATCACTGACTTGTCAGAACGAGTCGAAAAATCCTGCATTCATAATAGAGCAAAACAATTTGTTTAAATTAGCGTGCTACGAGTGGCTCCAGCTTGGATAAAGTAAACCAACTTGAAAGCTGACCCCCGCTGGCATTCGGTTTTCTAATTGGCCCCCATCGAACCAATGAAAAACCAGGCCAGCAGCCCTTCTCTAATGGGACACAGGCCTGGAATGAATTAACCTTTGATTTTGTCCTGAAACTTGATTCTGAAATAAATGCAGGCGTGCTCCTGGGAGGAATTCGGTCCCAGGCCCGGATCTCTGCGAAGCTGCCTTGTGACAACGCCATTTGTAAAATGCGCTACGCAAATAAAACTGAACTGAAATTAATTTAATGAATGAGTTTTTTGTTCTCTCTTTACCTCGGCCATGTTGATGACTCCCACGGCCAGCGTCTTGTAGCCCAGGATGGTGCGGTTCTTGTAGCGCTTCCTCCTCTGCAACATGATCTGCAGCCGGTTGGCGTCCCTCTTGAGGAAATGCGGATACTGTCGCCGGCAACACAGACACAGACACAGACACAGACACAGACGTGGGCATGGCGGAAGTTAGCAAGGCTCGCTTTTCCCCAGATCCCAGCGCAAGCGCCCTCGTTTGCCCCGCCCCCACCCCCACCATCCACCCCCCCACCCCGATCCGTGGTACAGCCGCAGACACGGGGATCAGACACTCAGCTCTAGCGCCACGATCAGGCTTCCCCTACACATGCTCTGTAAAAAAAACAACTACTTTTCCCAGAATTCCACCCTGACAAGCACAGGACTCTCTGGTCATGGTAGTAGGGTTGCAAAATTAGGAATATTCAGCAGTGGAAACTTTCCATGGGAATTAACAGGAAAAAAAGGGAAATGGTGGGGGTTACTATGACCTATAATGTGATGTGGGTGGCTCTTTACCTGTAATGAGGAGGTGAGGGGCGTGGCTTTGTACCTATAATGAGGAGGTGAGGGGCGTGGCTCTTTACCTATAATGAGGAGGTGAGGGGCGTGGCTCTTTACCTATAATGAGGAGGTGAGGGGCGTGGCTCTTTACCTATAATGAGGAGGTGAGGGGCGTGGCTCTTTACCTATAATGAGGAGGTGAGGGGCGTGGCTCTTTACCTATAATGAGGAGGTGAGGGGCGTGGCTTTGTACCTGTAATGAGGAGGTAAGGGGCGTGGCTTTGTACCTGTAATGAGAAGGTGAGGGGCGTGGCTTTGTACCTGTAATGAGGAGGTGAGGGGCGTGGCTTTGTACCTGTAATGAGGAGGTGAGGGGCGTGGCTTTGTACCTGTAATGAGAAGGTGAGGGGCGTGGCTTTGTACCTGTAATGAGAAGGTGAGGGGCGTGGCTTTGTACCTGTAATGAGAAGGTGAGGGGCGTGGCTTTGTACCTGTAATGAGAAGGTGAGGGGCGTGGCTTTGTACCTGTAATGAGGAGGTGAGGGGCGTGGCTTTGTACCTGTAATGAGAAGGTGAGCTCCAGGTCCGTCTCCATCAGTCCTCCGGGCGGGAGCACGTACTCGTTTGACCTCAGGATGCGTTTGGAACCCTGCCGGGGAACACCACAGGTAGACCGGGTCAGAACAGGCGAGCAGGTGGTCTGGCTGAGCGCAAAACCACCTGCTCGCAACAGGGCACAAGCGAGCTGCGCCCTGATTGGACAGTGACAGAAAACCTCCGCAAAAGATGCTTTTGGAAACCATTCCCCACTGTGATGCAGTTACGCACAACTTCCTGTTCCTGTGCGCTCACCCAATGCCGTTTGGACTGGGTCATATAAGATGCCTGCTGACTGTCCGAACCTCACTGAAACACAGCTGCTCCCACTGCTTGTGACCACAGGATCTGTCTGTCTCATTTTTCCATTTGCCAACACGCCATTTATAGTTTATTCACCAGGGGTTTTGAACCTACTTTAGCGGGTGGTTAATTTTTTTGACATTTACAGTTCATAAAACTGAAACATAAAAGTGCTTTTGACACGTGTTCAAAAAAAAAAAAAAATTTGGAAAATGGACAAGAAAGAATTTTTTTTGCATGACACCTACGATATCCGTTTGTGCTTCTGAAT
The DNA here is from genome assembly GCF_018555375.3 of Anguilla rostrata. Classification (NCBI taxonomy): domain Eukaryota; kingdom Metazoa; phylum Chordata; class Actinopteri; order Anguilliformes; family Anguillidae; genus Anguilla; species Anguilla rostrata. Next base: position 8,102,125 of record NC_057934.1, on the reverse strand, counting down.
AACTATTAACCCAACACCATTGCTAAATCTGGGCAAGGATCCAAAAGGAACTCCTCAAAATCCTGTTGCATTTGGCAACGGTGACAACCGCACAATGGCTGAGCAGTCAATCATATTTGCTGTTTACACAATCACGGCACAGTGGGCCGCAGTTACCGGAAAGGCTGCAGTATTGGCCAATCAGGCGCGGCGCATGAGTCACCTGCGTCACCTGTGTTTGCCACCGTGTCTGGGAACGAAAAGTCGATTTCACGTCAGCCAAGCAGCCCTGTCGTGAGCCCTGTAGCCGCTTCTGATCCAGCGGCAGTCTTTCAGACCGGATTAGCCCGCCTCAGAACGCGTAATCTGCGAAACGCAGGAAGCCGTAATCGCCCGGGGAAAATAGACAAAGTTTGTCGTGCGGACGCGAGCGCGCTCACAGGAAGTCCAGCCTGTTCCCGAGCCCGGCAGAGACAATCAGGGATTAAGGACCGTCCGTCCCAGGGCTAGCAGCAGCGATGGGGCTGAGGGTTGGGATTAGCACGATCCAGAAATTTACCGCCGTGACGAGACATAATTTTGCGGAGTCAACCGCGAACCGTTCAGCGTGTTTGTGACAAAAAGATGAGTGGGCGCGAGGGGGGGGGGGCTGGGGGCGGGGGGGGTGAAGGTTTGGTGCAAGATCCTGGAAGTGACTTGTGTCTGCCATTCCAGCTCGGATCAAAATGAGAGGATTACTGTGCCAATAATCCAGTAATCTCTCCACTGCCCGGGGTATGGGCCCTGACCCCAAAGAATTGGAGGGGGCCGTTTTGGTCTGTGTCACGCCTCCATGAACCTTATCAGCACCCCCCCAGCTCACACAAGCATTATGGCTACTGCTAGGTTTTCGCTCACCCTGAGGGACGCTGCTAACCCTAAGGGAAATAGCATATGCTATACGGGCTAGACCAGGGGTGTCCAATATTATCCAAAAAGAGCCAGTGTGGGTGCAGGCTTTTGTTATAGCCCAGCACTAACACAACCTGATTCTACTTATCAAGGTCTTGATTGAAGACCATAATTAGTTAATTAGTTGAATCAGGTGACATAGTGCTGGGCTAAAACAAAAACCTGCACCCACACCGGCCCTTTTCGGATAAGATTGGCCACCCCTGGGCTAGACAAAGCACTTTAAAAATTCAGAAATCCCCAGTAACCGACTGTCTGCCCTGAAGAGGTACAGGGCAATCAGACGAGACAACTTCAGAGTTATTAATAAAGTACTTCACACGCAAAACTCCTCATGAAGCACTCAGCTTCACGCGGACAGTCTGCCCGCTAAAAAAAAATGGCCACTGATTAAGTGGGTCTGCTTCTGGTACGATAGCAGAGTTATAAGGTAAAACAGGGCAACAAAGTTTTTTCTTCAAACAGAAAGGCTTCAATCTTTTCAGAGGTAATTTTCGATGGAAGATGTTGCGTCAGTGCCAATTGCAATACGGGCTGTGACGTGTGATTGGCTAAGCACCCAGCAACGGGTCAAAAATCATAAAAATGCACTACAGGCCCTGACGCACACGTTCATAACACGCACACGCATGTCTGGCATGTGGAGGTTGCAAAAGAGGAGTTGTTCACGAGCAAGATTGCTGAAGTATTCGACTACAATAAAACCTGTGTGCGTTCCGAAATAACATGCAATGCAAAACATGTCAGAAATCTAAAAAAACGCGTGAATGAGGTGGTCTGTTCGAGGACAGAGATGCCCTCCTTAGCCGCAGCCACGTGCATACCGATTTGCTATAAGCGGAGACATCGCGAGCACGCTTACAGGAAGTGACACGTGGTTCTGGTTCCCGGTGAGAGCTGAATAAGAGGCTAATGATTCAGCATGGCTGACCGCGCAGCCGCACGCGGTTCTCTCCCGCTGAAGGAAATTAAACAGGACCTTGATCTCAGATCCCCAGATCTCATTCTCTCCAGACGATGGTGAAAAGGCCACAGCACCCAGAGAGTTATTTTACCCCTTATCAGCACTGCACTGGCTATGGTGAGACACTGACAATTCAGCTCCGTACTGGAACATGTTACTGTGTGTTCTACTGTACACACTCACACACACACACACGCATGCAGACACACACGTGCCCACACATACACTCAGATGGACATGCATAAAAACACACACGCACACACACACACACATACACAATTCATTGCTTTCCTCTGTTTAACAATGTTTTCAGTAATCTGGAAAAAAAAAATCCATCATGAATGTGCAGGTTTAGGTTCTGAAACCATTTAGAAGTGATGGAATATTTTCCTACATAGGTGAAAAGCTAGTGGAAGGATGTGGGCCTGGATTCTAGGCCCATCAACTGAAGAGAGAATTAATAGGACGTTGGTACTAACAGAGAAAGGAGGAAAGCCCAGCGAGATTACAGCTGCATAAACATTTTCATTAATATTTTAGTCCTACTCCTAATGTGCATGAGAAGCCAACAGCAGTGGGTATCTCAACTACAGTGATTTGTGAGGCAATTTAGCATTTTCTCTTTTGCTACTGACAACATAATTAACTGTACTACAGCCTCCGAGAACTGGAACTGGAGATAGACAAGATAACTAGCTATCGTTCAAAAATGTTTTTCCCCATATCCTGCTGCTACAGTTGTACATTTCATTAGGATTTATGGTACATCCCAGTCACGTGGTGGAATAAGTCATCACCGACGGCAACGTCCAATTTTCTGCATTTTGAATATAGTCATGTTGATTCGGTGACAGACAGGATATGAATCTGTCTGCTCGTGATAGCGAAGCAGGCAGCGATATCGCCGGGATTGAGCTGCACCTCAGGACCTCTCTCAGCCCCGCGCGCGATAAGAAAGTACCGGCGCAAGTGAAAAAGGGCCACAGAGTGGATACCGTGCCCGGCAGAGGGAGGAGGAGGGAGGGAGGGGCAGAGAGAGCGAGAGAAAGAGAGAAAGCGAGAAAGAGAAAGAGACAGAGAGAGCGAGAGAAAGAGAAAGTGAGAAAGAGTGAGAGACAGAGAGAGCGAGAGAAAGAGCGAAAGCGAGAAAGAGAAAGAGAGAGCGAGAGAAAGAGAGAAAGAGAAAGAGAGAGAGACAGAGAGAGCGAGAGAAAGAGCGAAAGCGAGAAAGAGAAAGAGAGAGACAGAGAGAGAGAGAGAGAGATCCCAGTTCCCCCACCCCCCCACCCCAAGCTGTCATTTCAAAACTGAATTGCCCCACCGATTACAGGAAACTACACCATCAGGGGGTGCTTCTGTGGAGGTTTGGCTGTACAACCCCCCTTTCCCCAAACAGCCATAAAGACCCACAGTCAGCATTCCCCTAATGCTCTGCTCTGTACGTCACCTGTGAGTAAGGTTCCCGTCTTCCTTAAGGATAAGGGGGGGGGTGGGGGTGGTGGGGTTGCCAGTGACCTCATTTGCCTGACTGAGATGGAATTAGTCAAGGCCCCCCCCCCCCCTTCCGGTAACCATGGGGGTGGGGGGGCCATTATCAAGACTCCACTGATTGCTGGTGGACTGCAGTTGTGTGTCGAGGGTTTGGCTGGTCAGAAATATATCAAGCTTTTTCTTTCGTCCTGTACTTCCCCCCGTGGAACAGACTGCAAACCCAAACCAGCATGAATCCATCCAATCAATCTGTTGAGGAGGGTTTATCGGACTCTGTGGGGGGGGGGGGGGGGGGGGTCACAAACCTAATGAACCCCCTCTGGAATCAGCTAGTGCCACACACCCCCACCCCCACCCCCTCCCCAGGGGCAAAAAATAAATTCAAATGCATCTGCTTACACAGTATAAAATGGCGCTCAGATACACGCTAACTGTGAGCGCTGATTAAAGTGGTGGGGGTCTGTCTTGCGGAGGGAGCCTCATAGGGCGCAGTGATTTTTCATTAACGGGGCCGAGTTCCTGAAGTCGATGCGTTTTGCGCCACGGGCTCGGACCGGGCCGTTCATCACCGCGGTGACTCGCACCCCCCCCCACGGGCCCGTCGTGACGGATTCTCCGTCGGGACGAACGCCGGTTTGTCACGCTCGACTGTACCCGTCTCGTCTGAGCCTCGAGGGGGGGGGGGCAGGCCCTAACAAGACGCCAGGGAGACCGCCGTCGATATCAGACGTCTAACGAGCCGTCACGCGTTCAGAAGTTGCGTCAAGACAAACCGGCGAAGGCGTAAATGATTATCTTAAAAAGCACACGCGCAAATAAATCACTTTTGACAAAACAAATGCATGAACAGCACCAGCAATTTGGGGAGGTGGGGGTGGTGGTGGAGGTGGGGGGGGCAAATGAAGATAACGCCCATCAGAGTGGCGTCCCGTGACAGAGACTGAAGACTGAAAATCAGCTCTAATTTGTTTCGTCTAATTAGCGCCGCTGACGGCGCCCTGGCCGGCGAAGAGTTTCTGAACGCCGGCAACGCCCTAACGACGAGCAGCAGAGCAAACGATCCGTCCAAAAAATTTTTACAAACGCTTCTCACAGGCGCGTCGTCTGTTGCCTATCTGCGAGGATTTCGAAAGACCCGCCTCTCAATTTCGGTTTCTCAGTTTTAGGGGTAGGGGTGTGGGGGAGGATGGGGTGGGGAGGGGTGGTCATTAGGCCCTGTGGTCATCTCTGGCCTCGAAAAACGGCGGGGTGAACAAACTCCCGCGAGGCAAGGCTCTCGACAGAGCGGATCCTGTGGCGATCGGCGCCTGTGGCTTTTCTGAAGACGCTGCTTTTTCCACTTCCTTTGTTTTGTTTTTCCATTTCCCGCTGTCTTCTGAAACAAAGAAAAATGTTTAAAAAAAGGAATAAATAATCCTCTTCTTGGGTGATTTCACATGGTCACTTGTGGTTGAGAGATGGGGCCTTTTTGGTTATGAAGGAGCATCGAAAAGATCTGGACAAGTGACCCTGCAGTAGAGATGGGACAATATAAAACAGGGATCTCAAAATGTATTCCTGGAGGGCCGCAGTGTCTGCAGGTTTAACTCCAGTCCTGGAGGGCCACAGTGTCTGCAGGTTTAACTCCAGTCCTGGAGGGCCAGTGTCTGCAGGTTTAACTCCAGTCCTGGAGGACCACAGTGTCTACAGGTTTAACTCCAGTCCTGAAGGGCCACAGTGTCTGCAGATGTTTTATAACTTCCTTTCAATCAGTAGCCACTTCAGACCATGGAAACAAGGCGTGCGGACTCTTAGCCAATCAGTGACCTGGATTAAGCACTCAGCAGCGTTCAGTAGAGATGAAACGCTCTGAAAAGCCACTCCATCTGACATCATGGCCTGCACTGAAGTTTGAGACGCCTGCTATAAAACTTTGCTCCGGGGTGGGGGGCGGGGGGGGGGGGGTGGTGAAACTTAATCATCGCCAGGTGCTTGGGGATTTGGGGGGGGGAGGGGGGGGGATAATAAAACGCCTCACCGCCTCTCGTCGTGTTCCTGACAGCGGAGTCGGGTTCGAGGCTCTCTCAGACAACGGAGCGCTGCAATAAAAGGTGAAACCGACCGCAGTGCCGCCTCCTGAGCGGGACAGAGGCGCCGACGCACAGCGAGGTTTCAGAGCGGGCCGAACGCCTCGGACATCTGCTGACGGACGGCTAGCGGTAACTACAGGAGACGGGAGCGAATCACAGATCAGCCAGCCTTCTGGCTCAATGCTCACATTGACTCCAGTCCTCAGTCCTCAGTATAATAACTATTCAAGATTACTTATTATTATTATTATTATTATTATTATTATAAATGCTATTATTTAATTTCTTTCTTATTATTATTACTACAATTTAATAAATTATTATTATTATTTTTTTACTGGTGTTGAAACCCAACCTCAGGGCTGGAAAGTTTATAATGCACCCAGTAGTGCTGGCCTAATGTCTGAACAAGTGTTTAACCATAGAAATCAGTTTCACCAGAGCTGAAGAGAATGCATGTTGAATGGAACGACAACTGTTTGGAACACAGAATAGCCGGGCTTTTTGACCTCTGGATTTCCTTTAAGAAACGACAGCGTCTCCCGTCCTTTCCCCCCCTCCACTCCCACTTATCCCCGAATTCCCCCTCGGCTTCCCCGCGTCGTCTCCAGCACAGAACCTTCTGGAAATCGGATTTGATGCCCCAGTTCCGGGCGAGGCGACGGCGGCCCTCCTCGGGCACCTCGGTGCGGGCGGTGGGATTTCACGCTCGGGAGAAAACACGGATCACGGATCACGGATCACGGATGAGGCCACGCTTCACTGCCCTTCCCTCCTCCCAGGAATAGAGAGAGAGAAAGAGTGGCAGAGAGAGTGGGGGGGGGGAGGAGAGACAGAGGGAGAGAGGAAGAGAGAGAGAGAGAGAGAGTGGGGGGAGGGACAGAGAGAAAGAGGAAGAGAGAGGGAGAGGAGAGGGGGAGAGAGAGTGAGAGGCAGCAAGAGACAGAGACATCGAGGGAGAGAAAAAGAGCAGGAGAGAGGGAGAGGGGGGAGAGAGGAAGGAAAAGAGAGAGAGAGAAAAAGAATCTGGTTTTGGGGAGTATCAAACGAGTGACCTAATTTACACAAAATCCCAATTAAAGTTCCAACCGTGTCAGTAGATTGTCATTCGGCCGGATGAAGAAAATCATCACGCAAAATTGATTAAATAACAGCCTCGTTTCATCGAAGAAAAGATGTCATCGTTACACGTGGTTAGACATGGCTGTTTGTAGGCTTATGACAGGTCATGTGTTGATCTCTCTCTCACAAAAAAATACAAATATTGCTCAAACCTAGTTTAAGCTTTCAGGAAAAAAAGATCAACATATATTTGTAAGACTTCAGTTGGATTTATCCATCAAATTTTAATGTCAGTCAGTTTTAATGATTTAATTTAATTAATGTCCAGTATAAATTTTCGACTGAAAGCAACAATCTTTCCTACACATTTCAGTAAATTAAATTCAGGTCATTAGCTGTAAAATCCTCAAAAAAAACACAGTCAACGACCCACAAAAAGATTGTCTTAAGCATACATGGAAGATCCAACCCCGGCAATTCCTTAAGGACACAGCTGCAGCTCTCTGCCCTACTTAGACCACAGGAAGTATTTGCTCCCTGTTCTCTTCTCTTCTCAGTAGAAACCTGCGGTTATGAACTGTGCAGGGCAGAGCAGAGCATTCATTTCAAACTCAGTCTCCCCTTAATGGAAATGCAAGTGTTTCAGCCTGAAGGATATGCATGTAGAAAATGCACACAGAACATGAACAGAGAGTGTGCACGCAGAACATGCACACACAAGATGCAGTTAGAACATGATGCAGAAGATGCAGTTAGAACCTGCATGCAGAAGATGCAGTTAGAACATGCACACACAAGATACAGTCAGAACATGCACACACAAGATGCAGTTAGAACATGCACACACAAGATGCAGTTAGAACATGCATGCAGGAGATGCAGTTAGAACATGCATGCAGAAGATGCGGTTAGAACATGCATGCAGGAGATGCAGTTAGAACATGCATGCAGGAGATGCAGTTAGAACATGCATGCAGAACATGTGGTTAGAACATGCATGTTGAAGATGCAGTTAGAACATGCATGCAGGAAATGCGGTTAGAACATGCATGTTGAAGATGCAGTTAGAACATGCATGCAGAACGTGGTTAGAACATGCATGCAGAAGATGCAGTTAGAACATGCATGCATGCAGAAGATGCAGTTAGAACGAGCATGCAGACGACGCAGTTAGAACATGCATGCAGAACATGCAGACTGGAGATCTCTTCAGACACCTCTTTAGCCTTCACCCTGGGTCCCTCTGATCCCCACGCCCACCACCTGCTATTTAATTAACTCAGTGATTGTTATGGCATCGGTGCCCTCCATTTCATTACTGTAGGTAGTTAACAATGTGTCATGGCCGTAGGTCGGCATAGTTTAACCCTCATTAGTGCCTGACGGATGCCTCAGTCACAAGCTTTAGGCTCTGTTATGAGAGTGGCGTTAGCCTGGCGGCCTATATCAATGCTGCTCGTGTAACACATGTGGATGCAGTTATGTTCTCTTGTACTGTAAGTCCCTCTGGATGATGACTGCCACACCCCCCCCCCCTCTACTGACAGCCCCGCCCCCCACCCTCCCATTCGTGGGGGAATTTGGAGAACAAAGAGTGCAGAAGAACAGATACCAGGGAGAGGGAGGGAGAGAGAAAGAGAGGGAGGGAGACAGAGAGGAGAGAGAGAGAGTGAGAGAGAGAGTCAATGCTGTTCATGTATTGACATAAAGTATATTATGAAGATATAGCACGGTTCCGCAGGACCAGGGTTACACACCCCTGCCCTAAGCACTATGGGAGTTTTGTAATATGATTAATATGTATGTAAAATGTAAAAGGATTTTTCCGGTTGGTATCACCCAGTCCTGAGCCCACGCAGAACTGCACTTCAGGGAAAGGGGGAGAGGGGGAGAGGGGCCTGGGTAACGATTTCCTGGTACTTTTATAGACTTTCAGAAGCCAGATCATTTTTCCATTAGCTCTGTTTCCTTCTGCACTGGATTAGTTGCACATTTGCACCCAAAGGTGTGGAATGGGGGGGGGGGGGGGGGTTTGAAGGCACTTTGAACAAACCGAACACATAAACAAGGCAACTCTGACACATGAAAGGCATGAGAGAGAGAGAGAGAATAAGAGAGAGAGAGAGAGAGAGAGAGAGAGAGAGTGAGAGAAAGACAGAGAGAAAGAATTGGGAATTAATCCCAACGGATGTGTAACCACACCTACACAGGTGGCAGTGGTATCACGTTACCCAAAAACAGGAGAAAAGACTGTAAGAGGAAGCCCTGCTATTATGACCTCACAAGCGTATTTTATCATCATAAAAAGAGAGTTCCACAGAAACTTCCACGTGAAGTTTACAATATTTCCTTCTCCAAAATTTCATTTTTTAAGCTGTCAGGACCCCAGTGGGTTGTGTTTATTCCATCAAATTTGGCTTCTTCTGGGTTTTCCAGTGCTCACAGGAAAATGTCCACTGCGTGACACCCTCTATGTAAATGTGGCTGTACAGAAATAAAGACTGATTAATTCACTCATTGTTTTCATTGTTTAGCACAGAGAGAGGAAATAGGTGCTTCATGGAGCTTCAGTCATGATTTTTAGCTCGCGTTTGAATCCCATTAGCATAGCACTCCAGCCGACCTCACAAAAACATCACGCGAACGAACTTTAAAATCTCCATCATCAACGCCCACAGAAACATCACGCAAACACACTCTAAAAACTCCATTGTCATCAAGCACAAAAACATCGTGCTGACAAACTTTAAAATCTCCATCAGTTGCTACTGGCACAGTCCAGATTTCGATCCGAGACCATGGGGCTCATCCATGCACCACAGCGTTGTGCCTTAACCGAATTAGCCACTCAGCAGTCCGTTAGTTAAACTCGAACCAGCACCGACTCGCAGGAGGGTAGGAACATGCAGTGTGTGCATGCAGACTGTAGGGGGCGCCAGAGAGGCTTCGACTGGAGTTACAGCACAGTTCCAGCATCATTCCACAAACCCAGGCACAAGGCAGCTGGTGTTGCCTTGACAACAGCCAGATTCATCCCTGGGGGAGACACTTCTGAGAGAGTTGCCGTGGAGATCCGGTGAGCGTTTGATTCACAGGGAACGTCAGGGACCTGATTGTTCCTGATTAATCCGAAAATATTCGTTTGAAACACATTTGCAGGCCGTAAATAAACAATTTAATAACACGTTTTACGGGCCTTTTTTAGGGTCCTCCTAAGGAAACGTTACCCTCACGAGTCGTCCCCGGGGCACACCGGCGTTTGGCTCTTACTGCCGAATGTTCCCTCCCGCGATCAGCCGCGAAACAGCAACATTGGCTGCCGCTCCAGACGTTTACGGTCTGACAGTTGGTTCATTTCCAGGTTAGTTGCCGGGGGGGGGGGGGTGGAATTGGGGAAATAAAGAAATCACTTCCCCCGGGGCACGGTCGCCGGGGTCGAACAGTCAGCAGCCAGCCAGCCGGCGAGCGCCACGCGCTCACGCGGTCCCACAGGAAGTGCGATTTGGTAAAAGCCCCAAAGGGGGGGGGGATGAACTCCGCATGGCTACAATGCCCGCTGACCAATCGCAGCTTGCCACCAGGGAGGGGGGTTCACAAAATTATTCACTGCATTCACAGACATAGAGAAACCAGTCCAGTGGTCACTGAGATCATGACCAGTGACAAAGAGGGAAAAGCAGTATTTTATGTTTTCTGCTCTCAGTGACATCAGTGGAGTAACCCGAATACTGCACAATTTACCTTTATTTGAGTCTTATTCTTAGCTCTACATCGTGTCTGTATCTGTACATTGCAATTATCTTTGAACTGGGTCTGCTGCTCTCTGTTTTTGAGCATACTGTCTGGAAAGCACATTGTAAAAAAAAATGTTTTTATTATCACTTTTATTGTCATCATTAAAACAGGCTGCATTATGGGAGTGTACCCTTGTGGGATTATCGAGAACGCTGCTATTCAGCGTGCTCTTTCTACAGAGACTGTGACCATTATGACCACGGACAAAAGGGTGAAAAACAGGAGGCATCATGGGATTGCACCTTCGTGGGTGTACCGACACCGCCCCTAGCACTGACGACGGTGCTCTTCCCCCGTTTTGGTAGGGCGAGGCCCCCTTTCTGGCAAATTGTCTGGCGGTTTTCTGCAAAAAGCCGCCATTTCAGACCACACCTCAACATTTTCTGCTTTTAAAAAAAAAAAAAAACCATGTTTTTCCCTGGATAACGGCCGGCCGGGCTGAGGCGTGACTAACGAGCCGGACTTAACGAGCCGGTCACCACCGAAATCCAAACGAGGAGGAGGAGGGCGAGAGAGGATCGCTGCGACAGGGCTCTCGCACCGAGAGGGCAAATTCCCGCCGCTCCGATCGCATGCCGTTGCCATGGTTACCCCGCAGCTTTTCCGCCCCTGGCATGACCTTTCCTTGACCGCTTCGTCGACTGATTCATGCCTTTAGTCGCGCCCCTTCCTTGAACCTTCCTACCCCCTCTAATGGCAGGAGCCAATTAAAGAGTCGTGCCCCGAGCCCACTACAAATCAGGCCTCAAGTCACGTGACTGTGGACAGTATCGATACGAAGCACTATCTTGTCCGTATATTTTTCACTTGCCGTCTTAATTTTACGAAACACATGAACTCTCCACAAAGGATCGGCGATGAAGATGGTGCACAGTGGACCGGACCCCACTGTGGACCAGACCCCACAGTGGACCGGACCCCACTGTGGACCACACCAGGGGGAAATACTTCAACCGTTCAGACATATAAAAATCATTCAGATTTTACCAATATTATGAACAAAACCCCTCTTTTACATGATTACATGTTTCGGTTAGTAATCTATTTATTTTATTTTTAATTTATTTAACCGTAATTTAACCAGGGTAGTCACACTGTGATTGACATCACTTTTGCAAGTGAGCCCTGCAGCGTATATGTCTTTGGACTGTGGGAGGAAAGCGCAGTACCCGGAGGAGACCCACACAAACATGGGGAGAACTGGCCAATCAGAGGGGACATGAACCTGGGACCTGCTTCTTGCAAGGCAGCAGTGCTACCCACAGACACCACTGTGGGTCTCAGGGTTTCTGCAGGAATGCTTCAGTCCAAACAGGGACAGGACGTTACGCACTCATCCCAGGTCTGGTGTTCTGACACACGGAACCCCATTCCCTCACCTGGATCTTCACAGCGATCACCACCGAGTTCAGGTCTTTGTCCAGTTCCTTCAGGACGATCAGCTTCTTCAGGGTGAGGCTGCACAACCTGCAGAAGACGGAGAAGGACAGGGAAAAAGTGAAATTAAATGACCGCTCGAGCACCCACACCCCTACCTGCAAGCACACCTGCTCCCCCAAAGCGCCAAGAGATGGGTTACCCCTGGAGATGCATCTCCTTGCTCCACCAATCACAGACAACATGTAGAGCAATGCCAATGGTGACTGGCAACTTTTCTATGCGAAAGTTGATGACAAGCAATATTTAATCCATATTTTATAATCCTTGGTTCTCTGGTGAGGAGTGCGATTTCTGGCCTGAGTTAATGATAACAATCTTTAACCCTCTGAAGAACAGGTTTTTAGGGGGATTTTTTTTCTAAATTCTAAATCAGCATTCTATAACTTCATTGCTTTCAGTCGCCAGTAGTGATTGCTGCATCAGCATTAGACTGCTCACTTAAGAACATTCTAATCACCCATGTGTGAGCCAACACTTCAAAGGGTTAAAGGGTCATTGCTGTGTAGGTGGACAGTGTTTGAGTCTTGTGACAGCTCAGCGAGCGAGCAAGCCCCGCTTCCTTTGTGTGTAGGCAGGCAGGAGACTTACTAGACACATTTGGAAGGAAAACTGAGTTTTTTAGTCTCCTCAGGGCTAAAGTTCCTCTTTCATTCAAAATTAGCTGCCCGAAGGAGTCATTTCAAATGCTGTTTTGGACAATTCAACACAGCGAAAGAGAACTGACTTTGGCCCGTGTGAGCAGCGTTTGCATCGAAAGACAAATGAGTCGAAAACAAGAACAATTTTGTTAGAAGCATCATAGATCAATTATGAATGAATATGGTGAGTCTTGTAGCCATCACCACAGACGTCCACTTGCACAGATGTGTATCAAACACACAGACTCCAGACCCAGTATTGGCACAGTTTAACAGACACACACTACAACATTTGCTTGTGACCACACAAATCACATCAAATCATATTTATTTCATGTGGCGCGTTTCACCAAAACATATGTCACCATGTGCTCCGCAGCACAACCCTGCCTCAAACCTCTAACAAAAGCGAAACGTGGAGAAACCAGCCGAGCAGAACAAACAGGAAGAGACCTTGGGAGGAAGCAGACTCACCAGGGGGAGCCCATCCTCCTCTGGCCTGCTGGGAGTGTGAGTTCATAGTGACCAGCACGGTCACCGAGTTCACTTTCACACCAGTGTGAATCAAACTACGTTCAGCCAGTTCACTCAAATTGAAGCTGTCGTCAGATAGCGATAGCGTGTTCAGTTTCATGTACGGTACACTTAGCTTTGTAAAAGGTCATATACTTTATGTGCACAGTGTACATATAGCATTAGCCGTTCCCCCATCCTCCAAGGGCTTTTTCATTTTCATTTCATTGCATTCCCCCCCCTCCCCCCCCCGCCCCCCCATTTCAAATGAATTTTCAACTCCAGTTGGACGAGTCACGTGATTATTGTGAAATGTGCATCCGATCGACGGTCCCAATGTTGGCTCCGCTCAGACAGGTCTAGAATTCCGCGGTATTAGCAGACGGGAATGGGGCACATCAGCTGTGTGGGAAAACCGAACGGACGGGAATGCTGGAATAATCCACAGCATCAGATCCACAGACACACACATGCACACAGGCAGGCACTCAGACACACAGACACACACACACACACACACAGGGATAAACACACACACAGGCTCAGAGAAACACACATACACACACACACACACACACACAGGCATATACACACACAGGCACACAAAACACCACACAGGCAACAGGATACCACACACCCATTCTTACACTGGAATGTCAGACTGGCGCGAATGCTTACCCTGGCTCAACATACAAAGGACAGCGAGCTTGGAGTGAGCGAGAGAGAGAGAGAGAGGAAAGAGAGAGAGAGAGCATGAGAGAGGAGAGAGAGAGAGAGAGGAAAGACAGAGAGTGAAAGTAAAAAAAGAGAGCGAAAGTGAAAAGAGAGAGTGAAAGCTCTATGCTGACTCAGCACAAAAACAAACCACCTGACTGCACATATTCTGAAAAGGCCTTTCAGGCACTGAGAAAGCTCCGGAAAGCCAGGGAAACAGCCACGGGAAAAGGAGAGCACAACGCCACACAGTCACGTCAACGCTGTCACGCCAACGCCGCGGCACCCGACCACCGTCACACGCCGATCTCGACAACGCGTCCGCCAGCGTTTCCTCTCCGGAGCGCACGTTCAGGGAAAAAAACCGACGAGCTCTGGCCGGAAAGAGGGACGGCGGGAGGTTCTGCCGACGGCGCCCTGGGTGGTCCCTTAAATTCATCAGCTGGAGCGCTCGGAGCGACTCCCGGGGCGTCAGCGAAATTTACGCACTCCCCGCGAAAACCGACCCCACACCCCTGCTTAGGAAAGACATCACTAACCAGACCGACTCCTCAGTCAGCGGACCCCACACCCCTGCTTAGGAAAGACATCACTAACCAGACCGACTCCTCAGTCAGCGGACCCCACACCCCTGCTTAGGAAAGACATCACTAACCAGACCGACTCCTCAGTCAGCGGACCCCACACCCTGCTTAGGAAAGACATCACTAACCAGACCGACTCCTCAGTCAGTGGACCCCACACCCCTGCTTAGGAAAGACATCACTAACCAGACCGACTCCTCAGTCAGTGGACCCCACAACCCTGCTTAGGAAAGACATCACTAACCAGACCGACTCCTCAGTCAGTGGACCCCACACCCCTGCTTAGGAAAGACATCACTAACCAGACCGACTCCTCAGTCAGCGGACCCCACACCCCTGCTTAGGAAAGACATCCTAACCAGACCGACTCCTCAGTCAGTGGACCCCACACCCCTGCTTAGGAAAGACATCACTAACCAGACCGACTCCTCAGTCAGTGGACCCCACACCCCTGCTTAGGAAAGACATCACTAACCAGACCGACTCCTCAGTCAGTGGACCCCACACCCCTGCTTAGGAAAGACATCACTAACCAGACCGACTCCTCAGTCAGCGGACCCACACCCCTGCTTATGAAAGACATCACTAACCAGACCGACTCCTCAGTCAGCGGACCCACACCCCTGCTTAGGAAAGACATCACTAACCAGACCGACTCCTCAGTCAGTGGACCCCACACCCCTGCTTAGGAAAGACATCACTAACCAGACCGACTCCTCAGTCAGTGGACCCCACACCCTGCTTAGGAAAGACATCACTAACCAGACCGACTCCTCAGTCAGTGGACCCCACACCCCTGCTCAGGAAAGACATCACTAACCAGACCGACTCCTCAGTCAGGGACCCCACACCCCTGCTTAGGAAAGACATCACTAACCAGACCGACTCCTCAGTCAGTGGACCCCACACCCCTGCTTAGGAAAGACATCACTAACCAGACCGACTCCTCAGTCAGCGGACCCCACACCCCTGCTTAGGAAAGACATCACTAACCAGACCGACTCCTCAGTCAGTGGACCCCACACCCCTGCTTAGGAAAGACATCACTAACCAGACCGACTCCTCAGTCAGTGGACCCCACACCCCTGCTTAGGAAAGACATCACTAACCAGACCGACTCCTCAGTCAGTGGACCCCACACCCCTGCTTAGGAAAGACATCACTAACCAGACCGACTCCTCAGTCAGTGGACCCCACACCCCTGCTTAGGAAAGACATCACTAACCAGACCGACTCCTCAGTCAGTCGGACCCCACACCCCTGCTAGGAAAGACATCACTAACCAGACCGACTCCTCAGTCAGTGGACCCCACACCCCTGCTTAGGAGAGACATCACTAACCAGACCGACTCCTCAGTCAGCGAACCCCACACCCCTGCTTAGGAAAGACATCACTAACCAGACCGACTCCTCAGTCAGCGGACCCCACACCCCTGCTTAGGAAAGACATCACTAACCAGACCGACTCCTCAGTCAGTGGACCCCACACCCCTGCTTAGGAAAGACATCACTAACCAGACCGACTCCTCAGTCAGCGGATGCTGGCTGGTAATAACTCCTCCACACCGAGAAACATGGCTGCTTTAAGCAGCTGTGCACTGGCATATACTGCCTATAAATCTGTTTTACACCTCAGATCCATTTATTTATTTTGCTTCCTCTTCCTCTCATTCTTCGGGCCGGGCTCAAGCACGCACGTCTCTACGGGCACGTCTAGCTTAAACCAAAACAAACACTCAGCGCCGTATCACAGCAATCAAGCACTTGGAGATTCGCTGGATGAAGTGGTAAAAAAAAAACAAAAAAAAAAACATGTTATCCGTCACCCGTCCTCGTTCTGCAGCGTGCTGAAACACGCATCCTCATTGTTCGACGAGTTCGGCTGGAGAGCCACAAACAAAACGGTTAGCATCGCCAGGACCGAGTATTGAAACGGTGTAGCGCCAGTACATTCAACTGTATAAGGACTGGGGGGAAGGAGCGGGGTCAGAAATGCAAGGGGGGGTTCTGTACTACAGGTTTAAAGGGGGGGTCCAACTTGGCCACCGCCCCTGCCCACCTCCCTGCATTGCCCAGTGGACAGACACCTCCAGCTCCCAAACCGGCTCTGGATCCTGAGGTGACAGGCCAAGGCACATCTTCCAGCGCCGACGGCGCCACTATCCAGTTCAGTCCGCCTCCGGATGCGATCCACGTCGGGTTTTCACAAACGCACCCCTGCCTGATTCCTTAGTGCTTAGATCCGCGGTAATCAAACGTGACACAGACGGCATTGGATCACTGGATGTGTCAGGAAATGAGTTGCATATTGCGTGTAGGTATGCGCTTACCGTACGTCCCTTTGGATGAAAGCCTCTGCCAAACGACTGCAACGTAATGCAGAAAGGCAAGTGTAAACAGGACCTCAGGACGCATGTTGTGACAGATCTGCTGAAACTATATCTGAGACTTCTTGAATGGAGAGGTGAAGCTGTCCTTCAGGGCTGAGCTCACGGCCCTGTGTGAGTCACTCGGTGCCATCGCAGCTCGCTCTTAAATTCGCGCCCGAGAGAAAGTGCCACAGACTGGAGGGTGGGGGAGGGGGGGGGGGGGGGGCGAACCGAGAAACGTGTTGCTGCCAGTGTGACAATCGTGACGAATTTGTGCTCTTGTGTTCCCGCCGCAATCTCTGCAAAATGTACCGGCAACAGGCCCGCTTGTCTGGCACTCGGCATACACGGTCAAGGTCAAAGGTCAAAGGTCAGAGAGCACAAGTGTCTAGCGGAGCATAAACAGGAACTCACTGGAACGCTGTACCGTCTTTCCTGTCGCTTGTGTCAGCCACCAGACCCGATCTGCTGAGATTCCTGCCAGAGAAATCTACCCAGAAGCCCCTGGGGCAGGTCGGACTGACACGCAGGGATGAGACAGAGGGACAGGCAAGGCAGTATGGCCACAGATTCTGCACTCAGCTCCCCATAACATCAAACACCGGGAACTCAGCTTCTCTACCAAAGAAGCTGAAACAGAATCATTTGATGCATCTCCTGAAAATTCAGTAAGGGGTCTGATCAAGGATAATACTGAAGCCTGTAATAACAGGACAGGAAGCTCGTATTACCAACTCAGAACCTTATTCAGTTAAGAAGCACAGAGGACAGGAATGCAGGAGCTGAATATCTGGACAGCCTACAGAATCTGTGGCCCGGTTCTAATTGCAATTGCAATTGCAGTTATCAGACTGTTCTCCCCGACTTCCAAGCAGTCCACACACTTTTCCTTTAGAAATCTGCGTGTGATTTAGAAGGCAATGTTATTCTGAAACGACGAGAGTGGAAGGGAGAGTCGAGCGGGATGCGCGAGCGGGACTGGCGGTACGCGGGCCGCCCGCGTGGGCAAACCCCGGCCTCTTCTCCCACCGCGAAACAGAGACATCGCCCTGTCAGTCCACGGGCCGGAGCCCGCCCCCCTCCCCCCTCCCCCTCCCCCCTCGCCCCTCCAGCCTCGGCGAAATCAATTCCGCTCACCTCATCGCTCATCTCTCTCTCCGAAGCGGCTCGTCGCAGAGCGCTCGCTCTCGCCCCCAGCCTCCCCGCCCCCGCCCCCCCCGCCTCCCCGTCCTCGCCAGAGAATCTCTTCCGAGCCGCTGCACCCCCGTTTCGTCTCGGGGGCACTCCAGAAACGAACACAGGAACGCCCGATTCCAAGCGGCACGGGAACAAAGTTACAATTATCCACTTATCTCCTGGCTCACCGCCGCCACAAACGTGTTCTGTCGCGCCGATCGATGCCCTCCCATTCATAAATTGCCTGACGCATAATGTTTGTGGACGAGGCCATTCAATGATTGTGGTCCAAACACACGAAATCTGATGCGGATCAGGGTGTGCGGGGATTGTGCTCATTGTCATTGAGCTGGCTGTAAGGTTTAAAGAATGGCCAATCCCCTCTCTATATATAGACCTGTATTAATGGCTGTATATACAGCCCTATTTTAATTGCAGCAGCCTCTGCTGTCAATGCAGGAGAGAGAAGACAAGCACAAGCCATCCCCTAAACCAATGGTCCTTAAACTTAAATATTGGAAAATCTGAAATAATTTTTAACGTGAGGACCCAAATTAGAAATGCAGTACCTTTCAGGGACCCGTCAGTTACACAAACTTGCAGAGCCTAGTGGACTACAGACTCATTCCGAGACCCACCTCAAACTCCTGTGACCCATATTTTTCACGAAAAGCCGCCCTGAACAAGTGAAGTCAACCGCCGCTTTTGGAGCTTCCTGTTGTCGAGCCGGTCGTCAGGCTGAACGGGACGGCCAATCCTCTCTCTCTCATAGATATTAATTGTTGCAACCTGTAATCAGCTCGGGAGTGTGTCACACCGCAGTTCACAAGTCTGGCGAGCAACAGACACAAGTCAGGGGAAGACTCTTCACACACAACCCAACAGGCAAACCCGTGGAGATAAACTTTATAGACAATCAGCACCGATTTCACGATCTGAGGCTGTGCAACTGAATATAAGTTTTTTCCCCGGTTCTCAGGAAAAAAAAATCTTATTCAACATACGTTATCAAGAAATAATCACATTTAGCGAACCATCTGGAGCTTGAAATCAATTTCTGCAGAGCACATTACAGTTCTGAGAACGAGGCCACTGATGTTGTCTGACCAAGTACAGCCCGAGTAAGCTAAACAGCCCATTTAAATGCACAAACACTGCAACAAAATACTTCCCCCCAGGCCCATTTCCACCAAAAAGTGCTGTAGACCCACCGCCCACTGGCTCAAGCACTTCACCTCAAGCATGGGCACTGGTGTGAAGGGTTGCCAGATGCCAGGATCTGGACCAGAATGTCCAGTTTTCAAATTAGTCGCACACGTCCGGTTCACGTCTGGTTTGTGGTCCCGACCGGACAATATAAAGCCTGGCATTGGTAACCAATGGAAGAAATTTAAATTTAAATTGTTTTAAAATTAATTTGCGTCTCAATTAGCCCTCCCGGTCTAACATCGGTTCCGACAGCACGCATCCCTCACCCCCCACCCCCACCCCACCTCATACACAATTATGCTTCCAGGTGCCACCGTGTCCGGTTTTTGACAAATTCTAAATCTGGCAACCCTTCGGGTGCGGCTTGCGGCGGCGGCCATGTTGAACCCTGCTGCTTGGCTGCACAGAGGCGGCTCTGCCAAACACCAGCAGGGAAGCGCCTGAGGGCCACGCACTGGAACAGTAGATCACCGGAGGCGACCTAAAGGTCAAGTGGATATCCCCGTCTCCTGCAACGGTCGCACGAAGCGGGGGAAACGCCGTCGACGGCGCCGCCGCGGAAATCAATACGCCCATCAATCAAACGCCGTCTCTCGCCGCGCCGCCCCTCCCGTCGCCGCGTGCCCCGTAACCATGGAAACAACCGCCTTCCTTCTTCCCCCACGGCGGGTGATGTGACGGAGCGGGTGGAAAAGGAGGTGTACAAAAGACCCACAGTGGGAACACCCACGGGAAACACAATTCGGCCAATCAAGTGTCTCCAAGACTGCATGACTGAAGTAAAAAAAAAAGAAAGGTCAATATTAAATATCCTTCGTGTGGCATATTTATAAAGGTTTAAAAACTATACACAGTTTTCTCAAACATATTTGTACTGTTTGGGGACATGCACCATAACCTTAATATTAGACACCAGACAAATTCACACAATCGATTTTGTCGAGCATTGCGCATCATCGAAAATTCTCAGGGATCTAAAGAGTTAAAGCATTCAAAATCTTGTCAGGGACTGTCAAAAAATACAAGCCCTGTAAACAAGCCTGAAGCCACGTTCATTCTGGAAAGCTGTTGCGTCCATAAACAAATGGCCCATCACCACGGCAACATTTTCTGGGTGGGGACATAGGTTCCTTTGTGCTTGTATGGGTAGATCTGGCACAGTACAGACCAGAACGCAACATGGCTGCACCCGGTCGGTAAGTTCCGGAACACGGACAGAATGGAACCGTCTCTCGCCTCGTGCACTAAGTCCGTTCCTCTTTATTTGTGTGGACAAAATAAAAATAAATACATAAATAAATAAATAAATCACAGAAAAACACAGAACACTTGAGTTTGACCTACATCCAGGCTGCATCCTCAGATCAGTCGGAAGTAACAGTCAGGGGTCCCTGGACATACGGTTCGTAATAAGGTCACAGCAGAAGGAGAACTACGTGTTCTTCCTCTGCGATACCTCACAGCTTTCCTGCACACGCGGACAAACTAGGATGTGCAGACCACGGCGGGACGTCCCGCCAGAGAGGGGGGCAGCTTACGCTCTACAGGAGAACAGCCTGAGTCTATCAGAGCCGGTGCCCCAGAGAGAATCCCTGAGCTTCAACGAGCATTACTCACATAAATAAAGCAAGGGGTAAAGGTCTGCTTAATTACCCTATGAGAGACAGAGAGAGAAACAAACATAAAGAGAGAGGCTACAGACACAGGGCTAAGACAGCCACAGGGGTGAAGCTACAGATATAGAGGCCAAGCTACAGACACAGAGGTTGAGGTACAGACAGAGGGACCCAGCTACAGACACAAAGACTGATGTACAGACAGAGGCCCAGATACAGACACAGGGGCTGATCTAAAAACACAGAGGCCCAGATACAGACACAGGGGCTGAGGTACAGACAGAGGGACCCAGCTACAGACACAAAGACTGATCTACAGACACAGAGGCTAAGCTACAGACACAAGAGCCCAGCTACAGACACAGAGGCCGAGGTGCAGGCACAAGGGCTAAGCTATTCTCTCTCTCCCCCTCTCTCTCTCTCTGCGATGCCCCCGTTTTACCTCCTGGCGTCTACAGAGTGGGATTCAGACGGCTCTGCATTATTTATAATGCGCGGAACACGCTATGCTACGCTGCCCTAACTCTCACGCGAATGCCGAGGTGACTCCAGGCTTCCGGGAGAGTAAATCTTCATCAATCCATACAATGCAATCCGATAAGACGCTTATGGAACGAGCATGCGGCGGCCAGATCAATCAAGATAAGTGACCGGCATCAAATCTGCAAATCGCAAGCCCTCTGTGGAGACACTGAAAACCTGGTACTAAGAGCCACAAGTGCGACAGACGAATAACGCCGTCCAACGAAGGGATAATTCACATGCAGTTCGTGTAAGTTTATTATGTGACTGTTCAATCCAGACACCTTTTTGATAAGGACCTATAATAAGCAACCCCACACAACTGCTTTCCTTTAAGCGGCTTATCTTTCCTGTAACTCGATGGGATTTTAATCTGCTCCACATCCAATGGCATGCTAATTGGGGTCAGTGTTACTTCATTCAACCAATCAGGCGCTCTTGTAAATTTTGTGATTGGAGGTGGTGAGTCGAGCCAACTCAACCGCTGATTTATAACATAAATCTTGGCTACACGAGCCAAAAATATACATTAATATAAACAGTGATTAGTGTATATAAATTATAAATATTTTTAAGTGTAGCATATGCAACACACTCACAACCGCCTCCAGGTTCTTTTGAAACCGTCAGTAATTCTACAAACGTTTTATCAGCTCTGAAAGGGTTTGATCATTTTGAAATTGCGATATACAATGCAGGCTCTAGGCAGAAAAGTGCGTTTAATATGTGAAGCAAGCATCACTGAAGCTGGAGAATTACAATCTAATCAGTGCCACTGTTCTGGTGCATGACCCAAGACCTTGAATACCTCCAAAATGTACTTTGGGAAATGATTTGACCCCTGTGTGTCCTGGATGGATAGATTTGCCTTGGGGGTGTATGCCGGGAGGGTGAGTGTGTCCATCGCAGCTGCTGAATATTGTCCTGAACCCGCCCCGCCTTTTTAAACGAGCCCTATCTGCAGAGCATATGTCACTCCCGTCATTTCCCAGCATGCTCTGAATCACGGGCCGTCCTCCAGAGCTGCGCTGGCCGTAAAACTCAATCCGGACAGCCAGGAGGACTGCCAGTGACCGGGGAGGGGGGTGGGGTGGGGGGGGGGACGTCAGCCATAAACCATAAAACCGAAACGGCACGGAGAGGGCCGGCTCACCTCTTTCATTGCTGATCCGTGGCCCGAATAAAAATGTTTGAAACAGAAATAAAATACGCGGAACTAAGTGGACGAGACGGACTATGCCATGACATTGGAAGGGACAATTAACTCAACACCACCCCCCCTCAATTAACTGCTCACTGGTACATTCCATTTGATTACAGCTCTGGGCATGCTGAAGGTGGAGCTACCTATAACTTAAAGAAACAGACAATAAGACATATGTTAAATAAAAATATATTATTCAGATTAGATATACAGAGAAGTTGTACATTAGGAAAGTGTAGGGATATTGGCAAATGACACATTCATCAGTAATTTCTTATACCCCAATGCTGTGTTTGGATGGCATCACTAGTGCTATGATAAATTTGTAATGAGACACCTTACTGATCAGAGCATGCAATACATATGAAGATGGTCTTATCACTGAGTGTGTTGTGCGGCACACACACACACACACACACAGACCTCTTCACTTCAAAAGGTACCGCTCCTCACTGCTGAATTTAGCTGATTTTGATATGTTTGTCATTCAGGTGTGTGCGAATACAGTGCAATACTTCGGTAACGGACTGTTCCATCCAGTAATATGGCATTAGAAACTCCTGCCACCAACCAGAGCCTCCCGCAGTTGAGAAATGGATCCCTTAAATAATCCCATGAAGCTTTGCGGAAAAAACAGAGTGTTCTGTCATGCGGGAATGAGCCAGCCGCCACACTACGCTCTTCAAAAAATTGAAATAAAAAAGAAATACGTTTTTTTTTTGCATAACTTTTGTATAGCAAGCTGAGCTTGTCAGGGTGGCGGACGAGTTGCCTGCCGGCCTCACGGGACCACGCTTCCTCTGTTTGGGGCTTTACTGCACCTTGCCTCCCGATCCAGGCAGTAGTGCTGTTGTTTCTAAGCCACCCTGGATAAATACAACAGCCCAGTTTAAATTCCAGTAAAGTAATACACTTCTGACCCAAATAATGGTGCGTCTCTGGGACAGACGGATCGAAAGTGAAGTTTTGGAGATGGAATGAAGGGAAGGACGGGTGGGGGGGGGATCGGGGAACGTTCCATTCGCAGGGCGGAACCAGAGTGGTTCCGCGGAGCCGGGAGCGGTGACAGAGAGAGAGAGAGAGAGCCAGATGGAGCGTTCTCCGGCTCAGATGTTTGAGATTAACCTGGCTGACATACGAGACTGCAGAGCTGCGTCAGGAACACCCCCGCCCCCCCCCCCACCCCCATCCACCCCAAAAACAAAAAAAAAAACATTATCGTCAATCCAGATGTTTGGAAGTTCCTCTCTCCTTGCTGCCGCCTTTCTGGGGTCCCCGAGGGGGAGGGTGATCTTCCCAGACGCTCAAACTGAAACAGCGTGTCCCGGACCGCAGAAGACGAGGGGAGGCACGGAAGACATTTTTCGTTTTACGATTAATCCGCAAATACCGGTTTTTAAGAGCCCGATCGTCTCTGGGGGGGCGCACAAATATTTGGCTTTTATACTGCTGAAAAAATTCTTTCCTGCTTTCTGTTGGCAAACAGTGCAAAACCTCTTGCTTATGATCCGCCCCCACCCCTCCTCCAAACAGCCCCCGGCCCCACCCTCCATTTGACACCAGGGGGCTCCCCAAAATTTTGAATAGCCAGCCAGATGAGAAACATAGCCAGCCCAGTCAAATGCCATATTTTTTGCAAAGTTAATTAGCAATCCTTAAATATATGAGTAAAAGCAGCCGGCACAAACAGAGGTGTGTAGTCGGCCATTTAGCCAACAGTGTGAAAATCAGTATTTTGCTCAGGAGAAATCTGGGAAATCTCATCTCTGAGGAAGTTATGGTAATGCCCTCATCCTTTCCGACTTTCTCCTTTCATCTTTTCATCTTTTGCGTCAAAGCTGGTTAACAAAACACCTTGCCCTTCCCGAAACCCCAAAGTATTAAAAACACACAGCGGGGAAAATCAGAGCTGGATCTGCCGCTGTTTTTCATGACTCAACTGCAGGAATCGAGCCGGTTCTTGCATAACGGCATTGCCTGGATTACTGCAGCGCTTGCGGGCTTATTAACTGTAATAATGAGCCAGCTCATTAATCATGAATATTTTATTCCAACAAAAGATACCTTGGAGGACCAGACCTTGCAGTGATACATCTGTTTACCGCAACAGGTACACTGGCAAAAGCCTCATTGTAACCAATGAGAGTTCGAAAACAAACTAGCCAATCAGAGACCCCAATCAGTTGTGTATTGATTCGTTATAAGAGACTGCACAGGTTAATCTGAATAAAACTACACAGTGAGTGGGAAGGGGGAACAGCACTTTTACTTTTAGAGTCCAGTATAGTTTTTATCCCTTTCTTTTACGGGACACTAAATTTACAGTACGGTGTTTAAAAAAACCAGCAGGCCGCACGTCCGCCAGTGCGGAGTCCTCTGGAGGGCAGCACATCTTGCGCACGTTGAAAGAAAGAGAAAGGGAAGGAAAAAAATAGAAGAGGAAACGATTCATTCTCTCCGCTCCGGGAGCTGACGAGGCCTGCCTGTAGGCTCGGATCATTTTTTTTTTTTACATTTTAGGCTTTTAGCTGACGCTCGTATCCAGAGCGACTCACAATGAGTGCGAACAGAGAAAAGGCCCAGATTTGTAAATCTCCAACAAACATCCCAGGTAGTGATTAATGAGAGTGTAATGGTCGGGCCATAACATCCTGGCGATAGGTAAACCAATGTCATTAGAATTAACATTGCAAGGGATGGAAGAGAAATATTTTATCTATTTTTTGTGGGGGGGGGGGGGTATAGGGTAGATAGATTGGGGAAGACATGGAAGAGGGGAAAGGGAATCAGGGGTGGAGAAGGGGCAGTGGTGGGGGGGGGAGCTCAGTGTCAAATTATGCTGAAAACATCCCCCCCCCCAGCACTGAAGTGTAAACCCAGCAATCCGCTGCTACATGGGGTGGGGGTGGGGGGTGGGGGGGGCTTCGGACCAGGAGTGCACTACTTTCAGACTAAGACTCCCAGCAAGTGATTCAAAGGCAGCGTCTGTACAGCAGGAGTGATAACACGCAGGGATTGCTGAAATAAGTCTCTCTATTAAAAAAAAGAAGAAAAGAAATGTATTCTGTGCTCAGGGACACCAGGACCTGCAGCAGCTGGAGGAGACGCTGCTGGGGATACATTAATTAGCCAGAAGGACAGAACGGACAGAAGTTCATTCTGCGCACCTTTCGTCACTTTGATTAGCTTTTTCTACTTTTTTTTTTTTTTAAGATTTGATTCATTTGATTTGATTTACAGATGCAGACACACACACACACACACACACTGCAGTATTTGCTTACCCCGCGTTTACGTTAGAAATAGTTAAGTTTTCTCATGTGATACACACACCCCCACCGAGGGCTCTGATTGGCTGGGTGATTGATAGACTGGCCAAGAGGCAGGTGTCATTTCGAGGGTTCGAGTGAACCCTCCGAGGTTCAGAAATTAGGGGGGGGGGGGGGGAGGGGTGAGAGAGAGCCTTGCTCCGCCCGGTCTGGGCTTGCCACCTGCAGAATGGCAAGCTGGGAACAGGGCTGTAAAAATGGCAGGGGATAGGGGAGGCGGTAACGATGAAGATGGTGTTTATATTACCCCAGTTACTAGCTGCGGGAATGGCGGGAAGCCCTCGTTTATCTGCCTGTCTTCTGTCGGGAAAGCCTGCCCTACCTCCCCCTTCTCTCTCTCCCCCCCCTTCTCTCTTTCTCGCTCTCCCTCTCTCTCTCTCCATCCACTGACCTGCCACACCCCCCCAGCACCATAACATAAAAAATAAAGAGGTGTGATGACACATTCATTTTCCCTCCAAATCCGTCGAGATCTAAGATCTGGAAAAAAAAAACATGGACTGAGAAAGCTGATTTCCTGAAATTGCAAGCACAGAGAGAAAAAATGGCAGCCATTTTAAAGCCATAAGGAGGTGAATTCGGCATTACCGCTCGAAAATAATGCCAGACAAGACAGCCAAGTTGACTTCCATATGTCTAGAACAATGTCAGGAAAACATGTCATATAATCAAACTTACAAAAATCTACAGCATTCGAGTTATACGTGGACCTGAGTTTGTGTAGCGTGGGGCTTGGGTGATCACACAGTGGTTTTCAGGGAAATGACTAGATAGACTTCCTGCACTGATAAACCAGCTCTATCGGTGACACAGATTACTGTTAGATGACACCATTTTGCCAGCGCCCGTGTGTGTGAGTGTGTGTGCGCACGTGCACGTCTGTGTGTACTCTAGATAACCTGGGGCTGGCTTGTTTGCAGCTTTGATTAATTGCACTCACGTGTGTCGAGTGTGTGAATGGAGCGACAGAACTCACCTCTCAGCACACACACACACACACACGCACACACACCTCTTCCGGAACATCAAGTGCATATCTAGTGCATATACTCCAGAGCCAGGTTAGTGGGAAAAGCCCACCCACCCACCCCCCCCCCGACTCCCTCTCCCCCCCAAACATTCCTAGTGAGTCAGAGGGTGGGATATGGGATCTGACCGGAATGCCGGAATATAGTCCCTTCCTCTGGAACGCCGCTGTCCGGAAGCACAGGGCACTACGAAAACACGGGGCTGGTGGGTCTGGATACATTTCAACACAAACACACGCACGCCGCACCAAGCCGTGCTCAGAGAGAGATTTCACTCTGTCTTTTAAACGGATGTGCATTACAGCTGGATTACAGCAAATGTGTTTTTTTTCCAGGAAAAAAAAAAGAAAGAAAAAAAACTAATTTGTAAATTATGTAAAGTCTTTTTCTTCCTGGAAGGCATTCACTGCATAATACAGTCTCTGTGCAAATTAAAACCACGTCAGCTGTGTTTTAAAAAATCTGTCTGCATTCGCGAGTACAGAATAATTAAGACTGAATTATAAGTGGTGGGAAAAGACTGAGCAACAAGTAAGAATGAGAGAAAGAGAGAGAGGCGAGAGAGAGAGAGAGGACAAAGGAAGAGAGAAAACGAATGGAGAGTGAAGAAAGGGGGAGAGACAGAAAGGAGAGGAGGGCGAGAGAAAGAGAGAGAAAAAAGGAAGAGAGAAAGACAGGGTAAGAGTGAAAGAGGAGAGAGAGGGACAGAGAGGTGGGGGAGTGAAAGAAGAGATAGAGAGAGAGAGGGTGAGAGAGGTGGGGAGAGAGTGAAAGTCTGACAAATAAGACCAGGTTTTCTGCAAACCTGGGCCACACTCAGTCATCTTTGCAATTGCATCGTCTCACACACATTTGCACTTATTAAAACCTAAACAGGTCCTCTGCAGTTTCCATTTCCCCAAGACCACCTACCATGCAGCCCACTGGCCTAATGCAAAACCCTACAGCACCATCCATTCAAAAAAAAAAAAATCTCTCAGCTTAAAACCGGAATTGGGAACGAAGAGCGACAATCGCACTTTCGCATCGCGGTCATATTTAGAGCGGTTACGCTCACGCAAGGCGACGCAATTACAGGTGTTTCATTAAAAAAAAGCACCTGACGCCAAAGCACTGATCCATCACTAATAAAAAAAAAACACAGAGATCAAACCCCAGAGGGGCTGGGGGTGTTAATGAAGGGAAAAAAATACAGAAAACAGCCCAAGCTGAAGAAAGTCCACCTGTTTGCACAGCGACCCGAAACATCAGCTGTGGAAAATTTTCCGCTTTGCATTACCCCCCCCCCCCTCACCCCCCTCACCCCTGGGGTGAAGGGTCTGACACAAATAGAGGTGGGACGGATGGACAGACGCAGGGTGGGGGCGGGGGGGGTTTGAGTGAGGAACTAATCAGGGTAAAGATAAACACAAACACGCATGTGACACGCGTGCCAACATAAATTCTGACGCTTTATGGAGGAGACGTGCTATAAATAATGGAAGTGCGACTACTGCTGGACTGGTGCTTTCTGGGAGGCGCAGGTGTGAAAAAAGATTAACCCCCCCCCGATGAACCTCAAAGGTAATGGCGGGACATAAAACACACCTCCCTTACGCGGCTTCTAGGATAATATTAACCCTGCCTTTCCAATCTGTCTCCATGGGGACTGCCCCCGTTTGCCTGTTAATAAAAAACCCTCTCTCCCTCCGACCGACTATTTGGCTCGGACTGTTTCTCATATCTCTCCCGACTAATATTAATCTCCAGAGACCATAAAGTATACCTGACAGGGCCCTATGATAGGTGCCAATAATGAAAGAGAGCTTACCGCAATTTGCAAGTCAATAGACATTTGATGAGCCCATATTTAAAAAAAAAAGACATAAAATATGTTTTAAAATATACTGCACAGAGCTGTTTACTGTGACCTTAAACATCAGACATGTAATATCTAGAGAAGGCATATCAGTTATCCACAAGACAGCGTGTAAAGGTTATATTTAAAGAACATAAAATGTATGAAAAACACACCAGAACTGATGCCTTACTGCGATACAGAAAGGGCACAGAAAATATATGGTAAACGCATGCTAATCATAGTGAACTTTATTTAGCATTTATCATATCATAATGTCAAACGTACTTTCAACAACATATTACAGTTCCTTTTATGCAATGAGATGCATTGCATAAATGCATTTTCTTAAAAGAAAAAAAAGTTAGTGTGTTAGAAATAGAATAATTTTTTTTCTGTTGGTACGGCAGCCAGAACAGAGGTGAATGTGATTGGCCTCCAGTCTCCAGATATTAACGGTTGTTTGTGAAACCGTACGAAAGGGCTTAATTCTGCCGTCTGTTTATGTGCTGGGCTCAACGGGAGCAGACAGCGTCGGGGTTAGACCCCGGTGTCCTCGGGACGCTCGGACAGGGCAGCCTCCGGAAAACAGTCCAGGTCTCTATAAGGAGATTATGCCGCGTCTTCGTTTGGTACCAAACACGGGGCAGACACGTTCCTAATCCGGCACCAGGTAGAGGGAGATTATTCCTCACAAAAATGTGTTCATGACCCCTGTCATAAACAGCGAAGGCTAAAACCCATCCCCCACTGACATTCACTGTGTGTGTGTGTGTGTACTGAATCAAAAATATGCTGTGCCAACACAGCACTGAGTTGGTTTAGACTGAATAAACGACGCAATTTCATCTGAAGTGATCATGATTGACTGTCCCAGAATGACCAGAGTTGGGGACCCAATCCCAGGGATCTCAACCTAGGGACCCAAACCCAAGGCCCCTAACCTATGGACCCTAATCTAATGATCCTAACCAAGGACCCTAAACTATTGACCATAACCTAAGGTCCCTAACCTATGGACCCTAATCTAATGATCCTAACCCAAGGTCCCTAACCTATGGACCCTAATCTAATGATCCTAACTCAAGGTCCCTAACCTATGGACGCTAATCTATGGACCCTAACCGAATGACCCCAACTGAAGGACACACTTCCTTGAACAGCTTTTTCATCATAATAGATGGATCGCCCACCTGACCAGCAGAACTGAGTGAACACACACACACACAGACACACACACACATACACCCAATGCCACAGGCCCATCTAATTACTGGCTAATTAACAACCTTCATTTTTGCAGGAGTGCTTCATTTATTAATCACACAATTAGAAGGCATTATCTAATACAGGAATCTTCTTTCGTCCTCTCGTTCAATTTCTCTGGCTTTCCCTCTCCCACTCTCTGTCTCACATACACACACACACACAGACAAATGCAGACAGACACACACACACGCGCGCACACACACCTGACAGGTTGCTGACATGGTGCCAAGACAGATGGATTTTGCACAATGAGAGCTTGAAACCAGCCAGCTGTCAGCAAGATATTAGTAATGAAAAAACCCTGGCCTGAGGTCTCAGCACTACATGAAAGAATGATGCTGCGGTCAACAAAAAAATAAAAAATACAGGCAATGCCATGGAATCATGGGGCCCCAGATGCTCAGCTTCAACCCCATGCTAGCCTTACCTGTCTGGCTCATAAACTTACAGTACTATGAGCCTTACCTGTCAGGCTCATAAACTTACAGTACTATGAGCCTTACCTGTCAGGCTCATAACCTTACAGTACTATGAGCCTTACCTGTCAGGCTCATAACCTTACAGTACTATGAGCCTTACCTGTCAGGCTCATAACCTTACAGTACTATGAGCCTTACCTGTCAGGCTCATAACCTTACAGCACTATGAGCCTGACCAGGCTGCTCATAACCTTACAGTACTATGAGTCTGAGCAGTCTACTCTGCTCATAACCTTACAGTACTATGAGCCTTACCTGTCAGGCTCATAACCTTACAGCACTATGAGCCTTACCTGTCAGGCTCATAACCTTACAGTACTATGAGCCTTACCTGTCAGGCTCATAACCTTACAGTACTATGAGCCTTACCTGTCAGGCTCATAACCTTACAGCACTATGAGCCTGACCAGGCTGCTCATAACCTTATTGTACTATGAGTCTGAGCAGTCTACTCTGCTCATAACCTTACAGTACTATGAGCCTGACCTGTCAGGCTTATAACCTTATAGTACTATGAGCCTGACGAGGCTACTCATAACCTTACAGTACTATGGGCCCAACCAGGCTGCTCATAACCCTACGGTATTAAGAGCCTGTCCAGGTTGATACTCTGGATATTCCGGAAACAGCATCCCCCTCTCCGACACCCCAAAACAGTGAACCCCAGGCCGGGTCCCAGGGGCTCATTAGAGCCCCAGACCCCATTCTTTAGCTGTCCCGAGAGGCACAATGGGGTGGGAAAAGGGAAAGGGAAAGGGGGCGACACCATTACGCAACGGTCAGGCATCAGGTTACGTAACGCTCCGTCTAAAAGAAACCGCACGAAGATGAGCAACACTCCAGGGTCCTGCTGAACATCCATCACGTGAGCAATGGGTGGGGATCTGAGGATCATAGTCTGGCTGATGGAACGTGTGCAACGTTAGCATTGCTAAGCACCTCCTGGATCTGTTAATGCGTTAGCTTAGCCGAGCTCATACTGGGTCTGCTAATTCGTTAGCATAGCAAAGTCTGTATCAGGTCTGGTTATGTGCTAGCAGAGCTGAGTACCTACTGGGTCTGGCTATACGTTAGCATAGCTAACCAAAATTATAAATACCAAAATTTGGCCAAAAGTGGTCAGGCACACTGATTTGTTAACATTGATGGATTGGTTTGGTCTTGGAAAGTGAAAAGGATTTGATGATTTGTGTTGAATCGCAAATAGGCCAACTCACCTCAGTACTGATGCCACTGATTCAGAAGTTTATCTAATTTCTCCACAAAACAAAAAAAATTAAACAACCAGACGCAATGTAATCGATAATGATGGATTCTTGGAAATCCACAAAACCCCGCCAGCGCTGTGTTTCCTGAGAAGCTGCAAACTCGTGAGAACAGGGCAGCCTTACTTAAAGACCTCCCCTGAATTTTCTTCCCTTGTCTTGCTGGAGGCGAAGGTGCCAAGATTTTCACTTCAGCCCAGACTACTACCTGGCGCGGATGTGTACAAGCAGCTCAAGCAGCCAAACCACACACACACTCCTTCTCCCCTGAGCGCCACCATATAAATGTATTCATACGCACTCATGGACACGCACAGAACAAATAAAACGTGAATTTTCCAGAGGAGAGAAGTCTCGGTGAGGTCTGACACCCTGATACACACAGACAGCTTTTTGTTTTTTGGCGAAAGGTCACGAGGCACTCGGGCTGGTGGGCTCGCGGGCGGGGGATCGATCGGGTCGGATCGGCAGGGCGACTTTCTTCGCGCTCAGCAGCAGACGTGTGTTGATAGCGCCGAATGAGTCATTAATGTCAAGCCAATCTTCAGAGCTCCAGACGCGGAGTCATTCCAGAGAGAGAGAGAAGGGGGTGAGGCGAGAGAAAGAGAGAGGGAGGAGGAGAGGGAGGGAGGAAGGGAGGAGCGAGAGAGAGAGAGAGAGAGAGAGAGCTGCAGTTTGTCCATGGCTTTGACCTAGGTAGTTAATTGACTGGTCCCTGCATTAGACCAGATCTTGGTCAAATACCGTATTATGTATACTTTAAGTTGTTAGATGCAAATAAAATTTAAAAACAATCCTGCAGATCCCTGAGAATGTTCTGCAGCCACGTTGCCAGAGAAAATGCATAGTTAATATGACCAAAGAATTTTCTTATGCAAACATTCTGGCCTTGATTAACCATTGCTCGATCATCACCACCGCATTAACCAACCCCTTTCATCACTTGCTTCGGAATATGGTTTGAGAGTAGAAGAAATAAAGAGAAATTTACTTTAAAATGCAAACCTGGAGCAATATTAGGGAAAAGTGAAAGAATGGTGGTGATTGATGGTGAAATAAATTAGAATTTGCAAATAAAAATAATCCCTTACAGGCTAGCCTCTGGCAGGGCCACGTTCTCTGCATATTTGCATAATAGAATCTTACAAAATCTTACAAAATAGTCCACAGAAATCCTTCTGTGGCTTCTAATATTTCAAATAATAATTTGAGCCAGCTCTGCCAAAGTCATGCCAGGCATGATGTGTAATATGATCAACTAGAACAAAAAAAAATCACTACATCGCACTGTATTTTAAAATAAAACACTGTGGCCCTCAGCTCTATAAGAACAGACCAGAACTAATTTGAAAAAATTCCTCCATGCCCAGGCTGAACGCACTCTCGCCCAACTGGAACCGCTGCACTTTTCTTTTGGGAAAAGCCGCACATTAGAAGAATCATTTTGAAGGCTTTTTTTTTTTTTTTTCAATCTTTCATCACACTGAATCGTTCAAAAAAAAAAAAGAGAAAAAACCACTCAGGCACAGCCTTGGACAGCTATGGCACGACAGCGCTGGTGGGCCAGCTGGGGGCCTCGCTCTTGAAATAAACAGCTCCTCTGTCCCTGCTGGCATAAACCATCCAGGAAATGCCTGAGTGGAAAAATCTAAAAGGACAGGAAGAAAAAAAGAAAAAAGAAAAAAAGAAAGCAAAAGCAAAAAAGAAAAAAAAATTTCACAGATAGTGTTTCTGTTTTGCATTCTGATTCGACGGGGATCGTGACTCCTGGCAGGCCGTTCTCACGGCCGGCCTCGCCGGGCTTTAGATTTAGCGAGGCGGGATCTGCTAAATCCTACCCTGGCGAGTCCCAGTAAATCCCGCGCATCCAGGCTTAGAGAGGAAGAGGGAAAAAGCTCTTTCCTGCCCTTCAGGAATCAATCAGATCCATATCTCCGTTTCTGCCCCGCCCGATCCCCACGTGACCTCGGCCTGTCCCAGAAAGCAGCCCTGTACAGTACAGCCACAGGGATGTCTACTCACCCGACTGGTTAACAGTCTCCAGTAAAACTATCCCATACAGATGCAGTACATACTAACTAGACTGGTTAACATTCCCCAGTATTCAATAGTGTATAGATATATACTAACCAGACTAGTTAATATTATTCAGTAAAACTATCCGATATAGATGCAGTACATACTAACTAGACTGGTTAACATTCCCCAGTAATCAATAGTGTATAGATATATACTAACCAGACTAGTTAATGTTATTCAGTAAAACTATCCCATATAGATATAAACTTACCGGAGAGTGGTTAACAATCCCCAGTAAAACTCTCACCCACAATTCTGAATAGATGTACACACAGGGAATGAAAGCAATGACTTTCTAGTTTTCCAGCTGCTGGGCTTTTAGGATCAGAGATAAATAAGTATTTGAAATACTTTAACTATTTAGACGCTGGTAAAATTTGAAAATGCAGCAGTGGCTCCCTGAGAATTTTCAACAATGCAAGTTCCTAAAGCCATAACTTAGCATCACATGAAGGTTCGTTCTGAATATTGGTAATCTGCACAAAATGCATCAGTGTCTTAAGTGTCTGATAAAGTATTGTAAAAATAAGAATCTGACTGAGAATTTATGCTGCCAAATGGTACACACGCACACACACACACACACACGCACGCACACACGCACAAACACACAGACACACACACACACACACACACGCACACACACACACACACACACACGCACGCACACATGCACAAACACACATACGTACACACAAACACATGCACACGCACACACACACACACAAAGACACACACACACACACACACACACACACACGCACACACACACACACACACACACACACACTCACACACGCACGCACACACACACACACACATACACACACACACACACACTCCACCCTCAGGAATAAAGGATCCAGGCAGCCGTGTGCCGCTGCACCGGTCTGCGGTCCAAGGAATGTCACACGAGGAAGCGATCCTGCCTGGGGAAGCCTCAGACAGGAAGTGAGGGGAAAAAATGCCCCAGGGGCGGAGCTACAGAAAGCGGGGTGGGGAGGAGCCGTCACAGGGGCGAGTCCCTCAGTCAGATCCCAAACCGACACTCCACCCACTGCAGCTGGCTGCTGTCTGGAGCATTAAGAATGCAGAAGAACCGGAAAAATTCTAACTCAAATTCAAATCCAAAACCAAACCCAAATCAAAATTCAGCTTTACTGCCGTTGTACAGGTATGCTGAAAAATGTGCTGTGTGCTGCTCCCAAGGAATGATGCCCGTAAGTTAAAAAGTGAAAATTTTGCTCTCAACACCAGGAAAACAAAAAAAGACTTAGAGATAGTGGGAGAGAGAAAAAAGAGAAGGGTGAGAGATAGTGGGGGGGGGGGGGGGGGGCAAACACTACTGGATATAACACCTCACGGTTTGTCACCATACAAAGTGCCAGTTCATGAATGAAAAAAGGTGGGTTGGGGAGGGAAGGGGGGGTGGCAATATTAGTGGTGTTGGGGTAGAGCTTCCGGGGGGTAACATAAAATGAGGACAAGCAAAGGGTAACAAAAAATGACTCCCCACAGCAGAACCTTGGTGAAAATAACTGCAGTTCCTACAACATGCCCCGGGCTGATCTGAAAAATATGGCTGCTTGAAAATACAGGCCGGGAGAAATTGCTCAGGAGAAAAAGAAAAGAAAAGAAAAAAAACCTAAAAAATCCATATGAGAAGCCGTGCGGCCGCAGAAGCTGATGTTCAACAGGAAACCAGGCTAATTGAGAACGAATGGGGTCCAGTGCCCGGTAAATAAGGACGGGGGGGGGGGGACATTACTCAGAGCCAATCAATCCCTCCCATTAGCTGAGGTGCTCGAGACGACCGGGGATAAATCTGGCCGTTTAGAGAGCCATCAGAGAGCCTATCGACGCACTCTGGAGGTGGGGGGGGGGGAACGGGGGGGGGGGGGGGGGCGGAAGGGGCCTGAGAGCACAGCTGATAAGGTACCATGGAGAGGATCGAACCCCCGCTCACACAAGGGTGGGGGGGATAAGGATGAAGACATAGCTTCCCTACGGTTTGCATCACTTAACTCACCACATACCTACCTCTAAGGCAACACCGCATGTGTACAAAACAATTAGAGAGGAACCAATCACAGCCTCTGTTTTGGCAGTAAATACAAGCAACGCACCTGTGCACGCAACATCATTTCACTGATGATGACGCCAATAAGCCAAAACTGAATCTTTTAGCCACATCTCAACTAAAACGAAAAAATATGATTGTAGAAGTTTTATGAATGTAGTACACCTCTGCTTTTAACCCAAAGGGTTAAAATCATTCAAAATTCATAAAGAGAAAATTCAGAAGACCTCTACAGCAGCAGTGGGAGAGGAAATGAGAAGACGAAGCAGAAGAGAGGAGAGGCGGACCACATGTTGAGCACAGAGGACAGCGAAAGGGAGGCTTTCGTAATGGCCTCGCTACTATCTAACCATAAACCCCTAAACTACCCACAATGCCGAGGGCAGCGGTGTAAAGTCACAGTCGTCAGGCCTTCGGCCCTCCACACCGCGCTGTGCCCCCCCCGGACCCTTCAGCGCGGCTCTTCACTCCAACTGCCGCCGTAAAAACCACAGCTGCGCAAATTAGCAAACGACGGCACTACAGGAGATGCATAATCACAAGTGCTGCAACTCGACACCGACCGGCGTCCGCTAAACAAGGAAACAGGGAAACGCAGTGCGATGCTGAGAAGCTTTACGGGAACGTAACTCCGGTCCAAACACAGCAATGCCGCGATCGCCCTCCCCCTGCCAGCCCCCTGCTGCTTTCTCCCGCAGACTCATTCCGGAGATGACCCACTTCAGGCACATGACCGGCCTCCTCCTCCTCCAAACCTCCAAATCTCGCTTCAGGGTCTCAGTACATTCAGCACGCCCCTGGATTTTTTACACACGCTCGACAGGATTAAAAAACAATAAATAAATAAATAAATAAATAAATAAATAAATAAAGGTTCGAAATCCCGAGCTGGGAGGAAAGGCCCGGCAGCGGACCGCTCGGCTGCCAAAAACGGGGAAAATTCCAGAAAGACAGAAAGCCGGAGAAGGAAGAAAAAAAAAAGGCTTCATGTGACAAACGTGGGGGGAAAAAAGCACGGGCCTCTCAAACATAACACAGCTGCCTGGGCCGCTTGTTTTCATGACCTAGTGACACACCCAGTCCACCACCACCAGGGACACAGCCGGTGTCACATGGAGATGTGAGTGTGAAACCTCCCCAATATATACACGTATTGTCATATATTAAAATTCTATACCATATTGGAATATATGGCAGCACTTAAAATGCTAATTATATTTAACATCTGCTTATTGATATATTCTGCTGGTTATATTTGAATATAGCCCATTAGGACCGAAGCTGCAATGGCTAGTATAGTTCAGGATATATTTCTACATACTCAAAACAATAAGACTATAGCCTTTTTAGACTTCTTACTAGTAACAATTTCTTATTTTACAAATACATGAGCGTTAGCAGTATTGGTGTCAGAAAAATTACGAATCAAAATGTTAATAAATGAAATATGGAAATTTGTATATTTTTGTGAAAAGATAAAAATAACTCTAATGATGTTTATAGGATTTCAGTAGGGACAATTTGTACTCCACTGGAGTTAAAAGTATTCTGAGTTTATTCAACACATCACGTTTTGCTGTACTTTTTGTGGAAGACAGGCACAGATAAATCCCCAGTCAAAACTGCGCAAATATTAACCGTGACAACATCCAGCACGGCAAGCCGTTTATTATTGGCAAGCCTGCTCAGTTTGCCACTTTGCATTTCATTTCTGACGGATCAAACAGATTCTGATATTCATCGCTGTTATCTAATGGGCCTGCGACAAAAAAAAAAAACCCCTTCAGAATCGCATAAAATAGCTAATTAATTCTGGCATGCAAAACAGGGCGGAATTTCAAACAGTCGCATCCAAATGTGCGGTCATGAAGTGGCCTTATTAAAAAGGAGATCGGACAGGGGCGTAGGGCGGTGGCTGAAGGCTCCGCAGTGATTGGAGCAGGTTGAGTTGCACATGCTCAGAAGCGCCACCAACTGCCCAGGGCCTTAGAGACTCAGCTCGGCCTGTCAAAAATGCCGTGAAATGTTTTTGGGAAATGACGGCTAAATTCCTGTAGGTCTAACAACACCAGTCTTCCAGAGATACCGTGTTATTTCAAGAGCTGCAATGGATTAAGAGTAAGGAGCAAATTAAGCAATTACACCCCCCCCCAAATGATCGGGGGGTAGTACTCACTGCAGAGAAATGCACTCGTCATGTCAATAGCAGCTGTGGTCCTCCAGGGCCTAAAGATATTTGCACTGATATTATTTGGCATCTGGCTTTACTTCGGGAGGGAAATAATTGGCATATTTCAGCTAAAGAAAACACGTTTCCTCACTTGGAACCGCGATCAGTGTTTATCGCTTCCAAGTGTCCGTCGAGAAAATTAAATATGCATCTCTGGACAGCACCCTCAATTCCATGGTAACACAAACTGCAGGCATTGGGTCTTACAAATTAATGACATGTTTGAGCAACTCAATGGTACTGAAACACTTGCAACATTTTTTCCCTGTGAATTAGGTCCCAGTTAGATGTGTTTTAGAAACAGAACAAGCAATGCTCTGACACTCTTCAACATTGAAACACTAAGTTCAGGCTTCGAATGATACCGGATAACACCTAAACCACAGGTGCATGATGGGCAGAATGGCAAGCCCCTCCCCATTCAGTTATGTCCAGTATACAAAAATGCTTTGGCTAGCGGCTGCTGTCCGTGCAGCCACATTAGCAAGCGCAGTTAGGGTGAGTGGGTTCTGTCCGCGACACTAAACACTTTGGCTAGCGTTAGCGATAGGGAGCGCGCTCACTGAAGGTGAGCCATGCGTCACTCAAGCAGGGCTGCGAGTCGCACCTCGTCTCCGTCTGTACCTGAGAGCAGGAAGTGAGTCACCGGCAGCTCGCGGAGCGGATAGAGCCACCACCTGCAATGCTAATTCATTCACAATTACGTTCAGTAGAGGCTCTCTTCTGCACAGTGACTTGCACAATTGTTCTATGCAGCTGGATATTCACTGAAGAAATTCAGTATAGGCATCTTTGTTCAAAAGCACAATGGTGCCGCTGAGCCTCACAGGGATTTGAACCTGCAACCTCTGAAGCCCAGCTCACCGACTACTACCCTATGTCTCTTCACAAGGGCAGGAGACAGGGTTTGAGGGTTTGGATGTGTGCATGTGTGTGCGTGTGTGTACTGTATGTGTGTGTGTGTGTGTGTGTGTATGTGACTGAGTCACCCAGTGCAAGCGCAGTGCACATTTCTTGAGCATCTCATAGAGCGCTCGTCTCTCGCCCCCCCCAAGGAACTTCTGGCCTTCCTCTCCTCCCCTACCCCCGACAAGCTGTGATTAATTGCACCTCCTTCTTATTTTTTACTTGGTAACAGAAGTGGAATTGATGATGCCATGTCTCGGGGGGGGAGGGGTTTGGCTGCTACACAGGAAATTAAATTACACGTACCATACCGGCAGTAGGATGAGAGAACGCTACGCGGCTCAGGCTGCTCAAGGTGAACGCGCGAGAAGTCCCAGGGTATCCACGCACGCGAGAGAGACAGAGAGAGAGAGGACATAGAGAGAGAGAGGACATGCTGGTCCTCTGCACCGCCAGAACACCGCCCGCTGACAATCCTCTCCGATCAGTTCCAGTTCCAGTTCAAAGAACCAGATACAGAGCTTCAGAAGAACCTTTGATTGCTTACCCAAGTCTCAAGTAGTATGTTTAAAATAGTATATTATCACTACCAGGGAGTAAAAAATACACCAGCAGAACAATAGAAAGAGGTAGTAGTAGCAGATGAAATTAATAGTAAGTAATAGTAATAGTAGTAACAGCAGTAGTAACAGAAGCAGTTGTTGCAGCAGTAGCAGGAGTAGTAGTAATCGTTGTTGTAAAAGTAGTTAAAGGATAACAAAATTCTTCTTCAAAAGAAAAAAAGAGGCAAAGCAATTGGGTAATCAACTAATTTGATGGATAAATGAACAAATATTAATACCAGTTGGGCAGGAGGAAGAGTCACAATGGGGGGAGGGGAGGGGGGGAGTGAACCAGGAAATGGGTGGAGCTACTCTGTGTTATCAGCAACTGACCAAACTACACCAATCGCGGTTTTTCCTGTGGAAAGCAAAAATTGTCAATTTCAGCGATGGACAGCTGTGCGTAGCTCCGCCTCTCCTGCATCACAAGCGAAGGCCTCTGTCAGCTTGCCACTGGGCCAGTGTGACCTCCTGACTTACATTGCATCTCACCACCCCGCTCTGTTGGGGGGGGGGGGGGGCAGGCACACCAGAGCCACTAAGACCAAACATCCTGGCAGGGGGTCTGGAGAGGGGGTGCACGGGGGATCTAGGTAGCTAGGCAGCTGTTTCCAGGGCAACACCCCACAGTGTTCACTCCCCCCCCCCACAGGCACAATGCACCACTCAACTGAAATAACACTGCCGAGAGTTTGGAAAGGTCCTGAGAAAACGGACAGGGTCTCTCTCTCTCTCTCTCCCTGATGGGTCGCCAATTGTGTCGTTTAAAGGAGGGCTGCCCAAAACAACCTGGGTCCACAGTAAAAGCACCCCCCAACCCCCCTCCAAAAAAACGGATCAACCACCATTTCTCTCACTGCAATCAGAGGAAAATTAGATGACTTGAGCCCTGGCCAGAGGTCTGAGTTCTTCAGTTTTGTGGGGACAACAGATCTCCCAACAGTTTGCTTCGTTTAAAAAAAAAAAATGCCGTCAGATGGCAGAGGTGCTGTCTGGCTTGCGTTAGGAGATGAAAGCGTGGGGGCGAGGTGGGGGGCGGGGGGTGATGCGTTATGCGTTTCCGTGCCGACCGGCGCTGCGGCCCTGAGGAATGTGACCCGTGCGGAGCCCGAATCCCAAAAGGGGGGAAGCAGTAAATGGCGGTTCGAACGCACACCGACCGATTCACCCTGCCACCCAACTCCATGGTTATCGCCAAAACGAACCCGCATGTGTGGAGCAGGAACCCTTTCCGTGTTTGAGCCCATGCTTCCATACAGATGCCTGCTCTTCAGATCACAGGCAAACGATGAACAACATGGGCCTGTTCCCATAAATATATAACAACAATACATTTCTACAGTCTTATCTGTAATGGGAGGAACAGGATAAAGCAGAGCCTTTTCCTCTTTCAGCCGTGAAGCGAAACCGCTTTCTCATCGGTGTTGAGAACCAGCGGATAAACAGGGCAGATGTGCTCAAGGCCGTGTCCTTTTGCCGACTGTTTAGGGCAGCCGTTTCCAAAATATGGGTCAGGAGGATCTAGGAGGGGGTTGTGGGAGGAGAAGAGGAAGCTTGTGAGCTATGCACAACAGACATGGTAAAAGGTCTGAACCTATGTACTCTTCCACTGAAAGCCTCTCTGGATAAGAGTGCCTTCTAAAATTAATGCTATTTCATGTAACATAAATCTAACGCAATACAATGTCAAACAACTTTAAATTATACACCCTCCAGTGACTTTCAAAACAGACAAATTAAACACATCAAATGCACCCGTCACATGCGGTGTGCCTGCTGCTGTTTTGAATTAAAACATTTTTAAAAATTGGAATTGTATGTTTGAACATATGCTAGGCTATGTTTTTAAGAAGGGGTGGATGATAGAAAATGTATTCGCTTATTAGCTCTGCGAGCCAGGTTGGACTTGAGCTCGCCGGCAATGCGTCGAACCCGCCAAACCCGCCACCGTATTTCAGTCGTCCTTCTTCTCCCCTTCGCTTCGACTTACGCGCGAACGCGAGCGTCGCCGACCCCCAGAGGGTCTGAACTCCTGCGAGAGAGCAGGTAAAGCTGCTCCGTGCAGCACTAAAACGCTTCCTGTTTGCAGTGCGAAAATCTACCTTTCATTCATTCTCAGCCAAGCGGCTCTCGTTCTGCTGACAGGGGGACCAAACCGAAATAGCACACGAGAAAAGAGGCATGCCACACATCCTGGACCCTGCGACACCCCCCCCCTCGCCCCCTCCCCCCTCGCCCCACCCCCTACCACTGCTCCAGCAGCCCTGTCAGCCTGTACTTGGCGCTGGTATGAGTAGTGGCGACCTTTGACCCTGAGATGCTTGGCTTTATCAACACAGCCAACCCAGAAGTTCAGAGGTCAAAGTTCTTGGGGGGTAAGGGTACCTCGGCACCTAATCTTGTCCCTGAAATACTGTAAGCGGCAAAAACAGCTCAACAACATCGTAAATCACTGAAGAAGAAGCGGAAAGGTTTCAAGAAAAAAAACAAAAATGAAGAGAGCAAACACTTTCCAGAGCGCTGGGAATACTCCATCGATTTGCAGTCAGGAGGTTTTTCTTTTTGCTTTTACTTTTAAAAAAAAAAAGGAGCTTTAAGCAAATTTGCACTTCCAAACCTGGCTTAGTGCAACTCAGCATTTAACAAAGCATTAGGAGTGAGAGAGACAGAAAGAGAGCAAGAGAGGGAGAAAGAGAAAGTAAGAGGAGAGAGAAGAGAAAGTGAAATATTGCAGATTTAAACTTTTTGCATAATTCAGACGTAAAAGACTGCCAGTCATAAGGTCACGTGTCCCATACAAAACACACACAACACACGCTACATGCATGTAGCCATAACTCCTCCCATTTAAGCACAAAAACACAACAAAAGGTCAAAACAAATCAGGAAGGATAAACAGAAACCAATCAAATGTAGCCCCAGCTCGCCTTCATCGCCAACGTTACAGAAATGAAGAGACCTGTCGGGGGGGGGGGGGGGGGGGGGGTTGGGGGGTGGGGGCAGGGAGAGGAAAGGGAGAGTGCGCTTGGACAATGGCGGAGATCCACAAATCGACGGACAGGAAGCCACAGACCTGTGATTCCCTGGCTGTGAGGAAAAGCAACCCCCCCCCAACCCCCGTCGACCCCCCGCATACGCTGCATGGTCAGACCAACACCCAGCTGAAACAACTCGCACTCTGCACCTGAAAGCCAGACCTTCCTGTCATAAGGACTACCAAAACCGCTTTGAGGCTAGAAACTGCTAAAAAAAACCACAGCACTTTCAATTGGCCACCGCTGTTTCAGCCCTGTATCAGGCAATACTACGCAGAATGAGACAAAGCACGCCAAAAACACCTGATTTTCCAGACTTCATCTGCCAACCCAAGCGGAAGGACATCAATCAAAGTGCGGTAAGTCTGAAGACGGGCGCTGGCATTTAAACCACGCCTTCTACACTAGCCAACTCAAGAAGCGGCAGGAGGTGCGGTTCAAATCGGCGTGTCGAAGTCTGAGAAGACACATCCCTGCTCGGCGATGAGCATCAACGTTGAACGCAGCGCCTTCTTTACCTTCCTCAAAAACTGCTGTGTGAGCAGAGCACCGCTGAAGAAAGGAAAGCCAACTGCGAGTGCTTCACACAGCCTCACACTGCGCAGCTCATCACAGCATAAACTCACAAACCGCAGGACTCCTTCCAGAGGTCTTCAAAAAATACAGATATATATACATATCGTCATTCTGATCTGCCACTTATCGCTCAATTCTGTCATGAAGAA
Source organism: Anguilla rostrata (assembly GCF_018555375.3). Lineage (NCBI taxonomy): Eukaryota > Metazoa > Chordata > Actinopteri > Anguilliformes > Anguillidae > Anguilla > Anguilla rostrata. Next base: position 8,058,965 of record NC_057934.1, on the reverse strand, counting down.
AACCCAGCCAAAAATAGATAGATAAATAAATAAATAAGTTAATAAATAAAAAATTACAAATGTTCCAACTCTCCCAATCAGTCTGGCTTTGCATTTCCAAAGAGGCGCAATTAGCACCTTCATTTGCTCGCGGAGACCAATTGAGAGAGAGAGAGAGAGAGAGAGAGAGAGAGAATGGAGGAGAGAGACACAGAGAGAGAGAGCCGGACGGCCCGCTCCGTTTTCCCTGGCGTCGTGGCGACCGCTCGCAGGCAGCGCCGCTACAGGACCCGGCCGCACGCGATGGCGGAGTCGGCCTCAGCCCCCCCCCCCCCCCCGACGGCACGAAAGGGAGCTCTAATTGGGCGATCAGACAATTCGCGCCACACCTAATTATCAGACGCGGTTTTTCCACTTTTGTTGGAGGAAAGGAAGCAGCTCACGCGAAAGAGATGTGTGTGGGGGGGGGGGGGGGGGATTGGGGGTGGGGGTGGGGGGGGGAGGTGTTGTGGGAGATGTGCAAAGACACAACCTGAAGACCTGCACATTGCGATATTTTTACATCCTAGATTCTACACCAGTGTTCCTGGAGATCTACCACCCAGTAGTTTCTCATTTCAACCCTAATTTGGCACACCTGACCATGGCAGATCAACAAAATCTCTAGTTGCTGACTGAGGTGTGCTTTGTTAGGGTTTGGAGTGAAACCCTACAGGATGTTCCACACTGCTGGTCCAGGCTCTCTGTGCAATACTCAAAATACAGCATGTTACCTCGAGAAAGAGCTGCACTGAACTGGAAAACATCAATTTTGGGAGTACAGCAGAGGATTTGTACGGTGGAGGCAACGGTTATTCCCTCCAAACCCCTACAATATTAACACTGCTCTCACATGGATGTCAAAACTGGATCATGAAATGAATGATGCACCACGAGTTTAGCCTGTCAGAACAGAATATCCTGCCTGGCACTAAGTCAGTTTACATGCAGTTAATGGTGGGAAAGTTGGAACAAGAAGGGGCACTCTGTTGTCCGGTCTCTCTATCACACACACACACAGACACACACGCACACAGACACACACACACGGCACACACACACACACACATGCACACAGACACACACACGACCAGACAGACAGACAATCAGTCAGTCAGTCAGCCAGCTGGTCTGTCAGTCTGACCTCAGAACCGAAATTCACACCGCATTGTAACAAGTCTGACTCCTCACAACCTGAGTGGCCAGTAAGGTGTGACCCTTTCACAGGTGCCGACCGAATGTCTCACCTCGGTGTGTGTAAACAGTGAGGCCTTGCCGGCCCAGAGCCTCAGCAAGTCTGGCTCTGATCCTTTCAGAGGTACAGTCTCTGCGTTTCTGTTTTGTGCGAGAACCGGAAATATTCCACAAAATTGGCACAAACTACAAGATGCTGTGGTCTGCTGAACGGAAGTACCTGTTCTTGACCCTACCCCTGGAAGAAATGTCAATGTTCTTAAAACAAGCTTTTTATTGTGTGTCAATGTCTTGATCCAACTGGATGGTCAGCGGGTCAGTCAAAGACTGACTTTGTCATAAAATAAAAATGTAGTATTTTTTTTATAGCTTTGAATTCTCTCACATCTTAGTTGGGGCAACCGCGTAGCAGAATTGCCAGGGAACTAGGCTTGCGACGCTGCAGCTGTAGGTTCTTGACCTGAAATGTTTCCGTAATTATCTGGTTGTGCATCTCCACGCCAGCTGTGCAAGTTGCTCTGGATCAGAGCGTTTAGCTAAATAAAAATGTAACTTGTTAGATCTGCCTGTGCCACTTGTGCAGACACTTGGCAGCTCAGCCGGTGGACTGCAGCCTGAGAAAGAGAAGCAGCTGTTCTAGTCTGTTCCCCCCATTAACAGACTGATAAAAATGCAGAGATAGGACAGGCCTACAGCTGCGTCCAGAAATTCCTCATTTTCTCTTATTTTTGTGGGGGTGGGGGGTGGGGGGGGGCAGAGCAGGAAACAAAATATCCTTCAAATTAAACAAGGCAAATGGCTTGCAAAACTTAAAAGCAGAATCACAGAGTAGTCCTCTCTCCTAGCCAGAAAACCAAAAATAACACCAACAGGTTGTCCCAAACGCGTCCAAATGCATTAACCCGGCATGCACCCGAGCGTCTATGGTATCACAGTTACACCCAGATATCTATGGTATCTGGGACATTGGCATCTTGCTTACACAGCCTGTGGGGGGGGGGGGGGGGGGGGGCACATGTTTCCCGGGATGCCAGCTGCACAAAGAATCCCCCCCCCCGCCGCCCTGCCCCACCCACCCCTGAAATATGCTAGGGCAGCTAGTACAGCTAATCCAGGCTGTGGTGTGCTCCTCCCTTCCTGATCAGAAAGCAGAGAGGGTTTCCAGTCCGCTCGCCGTTAGCGATGTACGCAGAGCCGACACACTTTAGCTACCACTATCAGGTGTCACCACCTCTGGGGGGGGGGGGTCGTGTTTGGGGGTCATGTGGTTGGGACAGTGGTCTGCTTCTACCGATGACTATCTGCAGAGCGCAGCTTTTTCGAGCGTTATCTCACCTATCAGGACCGCAAACATCTGCTAAATAAGTCCCCGTGGAGCCCGCGCTGAGCCGAATCCAGCTCCGACCAAGCGAAGGCTGGGCTCTCTGTTTTCATCAGCAGAGCCAAGTGCGCACGTCCGTATTGCATTTAAATAAAAACCGTTGCAGTTGCTACTGAGAGGGGGCTCTTGGGGGCGGGGGGGGGGTGGGGGAGGGAGCTCGTCCGCAAACAGCACCTTAACAGGACGAGGCCCCCCCCCCCCCCCCACTCCTGCCGCCACCCCAAAGAGCCCCCTCTCAGTGGCAACTGTCCAGACCACAATAGCGCAAACCGGCGTCAGCAGCCACTCGGGGCGACGACCGACTGCCGCTAGCATCGCTCAGGGAGGGGAGGGTTTCAGTCGGTGGGGATAACGGTGCTCACTAGTGACCCCGCTGGCCAAGTGAGTGCTCGCGGTTTGTCTGTGGAGCTACAGATGAAATGGCACCTTCTGACTCAAGTCATACTGCATATATTTATGTATATCTAGGTGTAAATAAGTATTTTTTACATCATTGCTTTTCACCATGGCAGATTCAGCAGAAAAAAAAGAGTCCTTTGGTTCAGGTTCGTCAAGCAATCAGCATGCAAATCTTTTCTAATCTAATTCTAATGCTAAGAGGTGCAATTTTACAAGCAAATGAACCATAACAATAACAGCCTGATGTATCCCAACTCTGACTGCGAATCCGGCACAGGTAAGGTAAATCCCTCCACGAGCAAACGTACCACTAAACCCTAGAGGCCACAGAGAGCAGTGAAACCTCTCTCGCCATCTGTCTCTCTGCGATTCGCCCTGCTGCCAACCAATCAGGGCGGGAAACTGCGAGGTCACATGCTGGCACAGTACCAGCTGTCTCCATAACAACCCCATCTGATCAGCTGCCATCGTGCCTCAAGGTCACCTTCGGTATTCATCGTAATCTCTGGCATCCTTGGCTACCTTCTAGAGGTGAGCCATCGCTTTGCTTTGTTTTCTACTGTTTTGAACACAATGCATTGTCTGCACTGCAATGAAACCACCAGGGTTGGGAGGGGGGAGGCAATTCCATCACAATTCTGGAAACAAATGGAATTGGCCCCCAATTCTGCAACCAACTGCCTTCAACCAGTCCCAATAAAAACTCCCCAACCAGACATAGAAGCATGCATGCTACTGAGGTGTCCTGCAAGATTATCTTCCCAATAGGAACAGGAAGCTTGCTTTTGCGTGGCCTCTGATTGGCCGAGCATCAGGCTGATGTGTGCGGTGTGTCCTCTGATTGGCTGAACAGCAGGCCTGAGAGCCCCTGGGCTCAGAGTGTGGAATTGGCCTTAAACTACACCACAGTTCTGGTCTCCTTGCTTCCTCTGTTCCAAAGAGGAAGTCCCCTGTTCATATAGCAGTGGAGATGGGATATATCAACAGGGTCTGCAGAACTGAGTCTGTGTGCATGTGTGTGTGTGTGTGTGTGTGTGTGTGAGTGTGCTTTTGTGTGTGTCATCTGCTTTCCATCAACAGCTGTCCCCTTATTTGTCAATATACCCCTTGAAGAGTAGGTTTTTTTGGAATGTTTTTTCAAAAGTTCTAAAACTCCATTGCATTCAATCACTAGTAGTGATGCATCTGCATTAGAATGTTCAGTTAAGAACATTCTAATCACATACTACTGATCTTACACCTTGAAGGGTTAAGCCAAGTCATCTGTACAATAAAGACTGACTCTGCACCACCAATTTCCCAAGCCAAACAGTTCATTTAGAACACTAGCATATAGCCATAAAGATTAAGGGGGAAAAGTATGGTTTCATGACCCCCAAAATGGGTGGAGCAAGATGACAACCAATCAGTGTTTCACTGAGATGAAGAGCTGATTGTTCTGAAGTTCTGATTGTTCACCAATTAGCGGTGGTTAGCATGCAGCACTTCCAGATTTTATTGAGTAAACTGAGTAAACCTTTCCCCCATCTCTGTGGCTGGCTTCCAACTGCCGAAAAACATTTTAAAGCACACGAGAGTACCCTCTCGTGAGAGGCAGATAACAGGCTCCGTAAGTGCATTTACAACATCGCTGAAGTCATTTTATTAGACGTAACGGGGATCCGTGTGATTTTTACAAGCCTGGAAAAAGCAAAAGCACAGCACTGTAATGCCCGGAGAAAACACAGCTAACGTTCAGGTGATCGCTAATCAGTTTTTTTGTTTTTTTTGATGTGTTTGTTTAGTAATATGAAGACATCAAAGAGTAAAAGCAGCGAAGCGAACGCAGTTTTGCCGCACCGGCAGTAAAAGTAACAAACACATAAAAGTGCAGAAGCTTGCGAGGCGTCCTCAGGCGCTCGGTGTGTTTGCAGATCCGTAGCCTGAATTCAACGCTCTCTACGACCTGAGGACGGCGTCCCGGGCAGGGCCGAGGATTTGGGCTTGCATGTCGCGCTGCATTAATCCCAGATGCCCCCGCGTCGGCTTCAGAAACCTAAGGCCTCTCTCTCTCTCTCTCTCTCTCTGTCTCTCTCTCTCTCTCGCTCTCTCTCTCTCTCTCTCTCTGTCTCTCTCTCTCTCTTCTCGCTCTCTCTCTCTCTCTCTCCCCCTCTCTCTCTCTCTCTCTCTCTCTCTCTCTCAACGCGACGCGAACGCAAAAACAAAACAAAAAAACAGCTTATCCCGCGCATTTCTGGACGGGCTTCGCGATTTCTTAATCCGAGAGCCCGCATTTCTGGCGCTTTTCTTTCCGGAGCGCTTGCGTTTTCCCCACAGTGCCGGAGAAACTCCAGAGCGACCTTCGGCTGCGTGCGAGTGTGAGTGTGAGTGTTTGTGTTTGTGTTTTGTTTTTTTGTTTTTTGCTAGAAGGACGCGCCGCGCTGTTCAGGAAACCGCCATTCCCAGATCGGATCCCTGGGTTTCCGCAGAGACGAGGGGGGGGGGGGGGGTGGGAAGAAAAACGGTCTGTCCCGCACCCCCCCTTGGCTTTTCCTTCTCATTATCAGCACGTCCAACCGAAACCTTTCGCACAAAACAGGTCACAGCCGACCTAGCCAGGAGACCATGTTTATACCACACGGAAGGGGGGGGCTTTATTTTCGACAGGGTTGTTTTTTGTTAAAAAAAAAAAAAAAACGAGTAAAAGACTTGACGCCAACACAATCTGAAAAACCTTTTTGGCAGGAGATAGGAGAATTGGGTTATTGGTAGGGGGCGAGGGTGGGGGCGAGGGGGGTCAGCATCCGGAATAGAACACGCTCCGCACAAACAATCCGAGGAATGACGCAGACGGAGGAGATAGAGGACGCTGGAATTTCGCCACTTTTTCCTGGGTCCTCTGTAATCACTGTCCAAGCCCCCAGGAGCATCTTGGGGGGGGGGGGTCTTAATTAAATGTAAATGATGCCTGACATCCTGTTAAATATCACGGGATAACTTAAAGGATTTCGATGGGGATATTTACTAATCCTCCTCCCGCAGGCCAGCAGTTTAGTATAATGGCTAGGGAAGTGGGCTTGTAACCCAAAGGTCGTAGGTTTGAGTCCCAGCTAGGACTGCGGCATCGTACCCTTCAGCAAGGTGTTTACATAGATACTATGTTTTTGCAAGCTGACCGTCCACTAAATGCCAGTAATCGCGGCTCGTACTCAAGCCGCGATTGAGTGACATCAGCCCCTGCCTGTGCTTAATGTGGTCTGACATGTTCACTGAGAAGGACATCTTTAATGTCACGGGGATTCTGGTTCCGGGAACCAGAACTACAGCTGTCTGAGGAAGGGTTGGAGGGTCAATGCCATTAGTCTTAAAAAATACATATATTTTTTTTTAAGAATGCCCGTAATGATGAATGAGGGTTTTATTCTGTTCTTGAATGGAAATTGTATATATTTCATTGACTGGAATGAAATGCCCAGAACCCCGGATGAAAGATGCTTTACAAAAATATATGATTATTTTGTCGAAGTGTCAGCTGGACAGTCTTCCTGCAGGTAAACAGACCTCTGAAAGAGAATAACAGCATGCATAATATTTCAGCTGAATTGGACACAATTGGCTATTAGGTCCTTCTGGCAACCTTGAAAATTGTATGACATTTGTACAGCTTCCCTCGGTTTTGTTTGTAGGAAAAAATCTCTGCCAGGTCTCTCCAAAAGAAAATACACGTCTAAAATACATATGAAATAAATAAATATAGTTTAGAAATGTTCCAGAGATTAAAACTGAATGAATTAATTCCAAGGTGTTTTTGCCGCTCACTTCCGAAACCAGCACAACAACAGGCATGCCAATTAAAACAATGCAACTTTTATAAGCGGCAACCAGCAGGGACCAATACCCAATCAACCGCCAGCAACCAAACCCCGCTTCTCATGCCCGCGGTACGTCCCCACACCCAATGAGATCTGCCCTTTCCCAAACCAGCAGGCAGGCAATTACGCCCAGTGATTGGCACCTGGAGCGCGTGAGGATCACAGAGAATGAAGAAACGTATAAAGCCGGTGTGTGTGTGTGTGTGTGTGAGAGAGAGAGAGTGTGTGTGTATGTATGTGTGAGAGAGTGTGTGTGTGTGTGTGTGTGTGTGTGTGAGAGAGTGTGTGTATGTGTGTGTGAGAGAGAGAGTGTGTGTGTGAGAGAGAGAGAGAGTGTGTGTGTATGTGTGTGAGAGAGAGAGTGTGTGTGTATGTGTGTGTGTGAGAGAGAGAGAGTGTGTGTGTGTGTGTGTGAGAGAGAGAGTGTGTGTGTGTGTGTGTGTCTGAGAGAGAGAGAGTGTGTGTATGTATGTGTGTGAGAGAGTGTACGTGTGTGTGTACGTGTGTGTGTGTGTGAGAGAGTGTGCATGTATGTGTGTGTGTGTGCGTGTGCGTGAGAGTGTGTGCGTGCATGTGTGTGTGTGTAGGTGTGTGTGTGTGTGTGTATATGTGTGTGCATGTGTGTGTGTGTGTGTAGGTGCGTGTGTGTGTGTGCATATATATGTGAGTGTGTGTGTGTGTCTGAGCGGCAGAGAGAGGGAGAGTGAGTGAGCTGACATTTCCCCTCTCCCTGCCAGGGTGCCAGGGAGTGACATACGGTGCTAATGGGCACATTTAGCAGCGGGGGCGCCCAGTCGGGGGGTACAGAGACCCCCACCGCGCCATCCGGCGCATCCTCCCCGCCGTGCCCCACGCTGCGCCCGGCTCCGAGCTCGCCGATAAGAGCGCCTCACCGCGCGCGCGCGCTCTCCCGCCAATTAAACTCAGATTAAAAACCGGGCGAATGATAATAGCGGAAATGGCGTGGCGTCGTGCGCCCGGGAGAGTCACCGCGGCCCGCCCGCGCAGCTCCGGCTCGCTGCCCCCCGGCTCCTTCCGGAAAAGCGCCGGGAGAAGGTCGGCGTCCTGGCAGAGCTGCGGAGCTGCGGAGAATATCGGAAATACCTTTTTTTTTTTACAGCGGCCTAGATTAAAGTGGTTTGGAACGCACTGAAATGTTCCAAAGACCACCGCTAATGGGAAATTATAAAAAGCAAGAGTAGGGAAATCCCTTGGGAAGCCACACGGAAAGATTTAAACAGCGATCGAGCAACTAAAGACAGCGAAAGACAGCTAAAGACAGGCGGTTTGATGTTTGAGTGGGACACTCTCTCTCTCTCTCTCTCTCTGTCTTTCTCTATCTCTCCCTCTCTCGTGTTCCTTTTAACTCACAAAATCCTCAAAACAAAAACCGCACAAGCAGATAATGCATGTAGCCACACAGAAATACTGTTTGTTATGATTATTATTATCATTAAATTTGCAGTATCAGAGGTGTAGACCCCCACGTTCTGGCTTTTCACCCAACCCCCTCGCCCCTGCCCCCCCCCCCAGTGTGAATAGCCCCCAGCAGGGCTCCCCCAGGGACACCCCGGCCCCCTCAGAGAGGAACAGGAAGTGCTCATTAGCCACGGCAGACCGGCACATTCGGGTCTGGCGATGATTAATGGCTCCTGGAGCCCGGAGACCCCCCCCCCCCCTCCGCCCCGGCGCTGGAGCCCCCCAGGTGCCGACGCAGCGCCGGGGTTCGCGGCTGGCGGCGGGTACAGCCTGCGCCTCACTTGCCCGGCGTGTTAATGCCCGCCCGCGCACCGCACCTCCTGCGGCAAACCGCGGTCAGGCCAGCCGCTAGCGCCATTCACCCGCCATCCAATTACTGCTGCCGGTGCCCTTTCAAAAGTTTTTTTTTTTTTTTATTACATTTTTTTTAAAAAGCATTTTTAGGCCATCAAAGCAGAACATTGTTAAGAGAGTATTAACGCTAAAGAGCAGCCAGTCCACCTGAACACTCATGGAACACGGTGCAGCCAGTCCACCTGAACACTCATGGAACACGGTGCAGTTCACCTTCTCTTAATACGGTTCAGCTGGAGACATACTGACGAAATTCAGGTTAAGCCCCGTGCTCAAGGGTACAGCAGCACTCACCCTAACTGGGATTTGAACCTGCAACCTTAGGGTTACAAGCCAGTTCCCGACCCACTTTACTACTGCTGCCCAGTAAGGATATGTCCTGTGCATTACAGAGATACTTCAGACTTCCGGACGATTCTGCCTAACATCTATAAATACTATACTCTTTGGTTGTGATATTACTGTATTTGTGCTGACAGACTTCACCAGCTGTGTACTGCTAATTTTATCAATATAACAGTTCATGCAGTCTGCTTGTTGAACCATTCTGAAATTCTATTCACTCGTTTTTAAAAAATCCAAATCATTATCAAGCAGAAATCCAGATTAGATCTTTCAGATATGACAGAAAAGTCATAAAAAGAAGCTCAGTCAGAATTCCCTTTTAACCATTCACTGATTCACAGAAATTTCCCAGGCAGTATTGTTTGGGCGGTGCCTCGTTTTAAGACCCTTTTTAATGCTGACTAAATTTCATGCAAAATAAATAAATAAATAAAAGTAGGCAAGGCAACAACAACATAAAGAGGCAAATATCCCATTTGTTCAGATGAATAAATTAGGCCTGAAGTATGGCGGTAATTAGGCAAACTCCGCCTAATGGGCTGTGGTGAGTCTTATTCGGAGGACAGAACTGAGTCGGCCATTAACCGGGGGGGGGGGGAGCAGGGCTCGGAGTGCCGTTTCATTCTCCGCGCAAACAAATTCCATCCGTCTTCCGTCTTTTTTTTTTTTGTAAACGCGCCGCGGAGCTGATAAATTTATTTCATTGGGAAATTAAACAACGGCCTTCCAAGTGATGGATGGGCCTATAACTAGGGAAAAAAAACCCAAAAAAACAAGAGTGGTAATACAGCTGTACAGTGAGTCTCGCACTGAAATAAGAGAATATATACAGACTACTGAGTAGAAGTTCCTGAGGTAATGTGGTACATGACTACTGGCCTGGAATAAGTGTTACTGCCACGCCTATGTTATAATCTTCTAGCTGAGGGAAGGGACATGTATTTAGCTAATTAACTAATTAAACTAACTAATACATTTTCTGTTTGAATCCTTTAATTAATAGCCAGCACAATGCAGCTTTGTTTCACCACAAATGTTTATTTATTTATTTATTTATTTAAATGATCATAAAACCGCTTGAGCTGCCAGGGATTGGGTCAATGCCGTCCTTAAAGCACGATAATACTGTTCATTAATCAGCATTATTACTGCAACTCAGGTACCAATGGCGGACATGACGCAACATACACACAGACTCCACGTCCGGGAGCGCTCTGTTATAGAACTGCGTCACCGTACGCCCCTGACGAAGTGGTGTACACAGCCAGCCATCACCAATGAGAACAATACTGCACAGCCACACCTTTCTACATGATAAAATAAAGGAAATGACGGCACAGTCTCCTTATTACCCCCCCCCCCCCAGAAATACTGGCCAATGCCATCTTTATCTATCGGTTACTGAGCCTGTAGAATACACCCAAAACCATGGCTAACCACAAATCTGGCTGGCTAACACCCCAGCAGTACGGGGAAGAAAGAGATGCAGCATAACAGCAGGGTTGCCAGGTTTTAAGATTCTTCGGCAAAACTGATATAATAGTAACAGATTTGTGGGACTGAAAAAGCCAAATGGATTTTGAAAACATGCACTAAATTATGGAAAGCCCATACATTTTGAATTAAAATACCAGGATGAATTCATTCCTCAGCAGAAATATCTGTTTCCTTTGGGACTATTTTGGACTGAGAAGCCTGTTGGAAGCCTGGTTGTTTCCCTAGCATATTCCAAAAACATTTTGAGAGTTTTGGCTTCTTTTCTGGCCCAGCTGGTAAAATAGGGAGTTTGGCATCTTTGACTGACATCTTTTCTACTTTGAATATGATTTTATTAACCCTTTGAAGAGTTGGATTTTCAGAATGTTTCTTTGTTTGTTTGTTTTTCAAAATTCTGCCAGTGTTGTAGAACTCCACTGCTTTCAATTACCAGCAGTGATTGTTACATCAGCATTAGAATGTTCAGTTAAGAACATTCTAATCACATATTTGTAATTTGAATGTTCATTCAATAACATTCTAATAGCATATTTGTGATTAGACTGTTCAGTTAAGAACATTCTAATCACATATTTGTGATTAGACTGTTCAGTTAAGAACATTCTAATAACATATTTGTGCTCTTACACTGTTAAGGGTTCGGTCAGTCTGGCAAAGCCGAAAGACAGCCCGGGAACTTCAGACTAGAAATACAGAAGCAGAACAATGGGAAGAGAAATGAAATGTTCACAACTGCACGCTTCCTAATGTCCCCGTTTCCCTTTCACCGCTGCTTGTATACGGGCTAAAGAACACACTTCCCTCTCTGCTGCGTAGGTATGGAGCTTTTGTCAATCTCCCAATTAGACGACATGCCTGACAGAGAGGCACATTCTCTGCGTTCTCTCCCTCTTTCTCTATCTCTGTCTCATACGGACAAGGAAAAGTTTTTCACTTAAAACTTTTTTGAGGAATATAATGATCTTACAGTGGGACTAGTTTGAATAATGAATACAAAATACAACAACAACAAAAAACCAAAACAAAACAGGCCATCAAAAGTTAATTCCACATGGTATACAATGTTTAGACACAGAAAAATGTAATGTGTAATATTTAGATCCTACTTCAAACAACCTCAGGTTTTTTCAAAACTGCTGTCATTAAAACAACCCTAAGTAACAAAACAGCATTCATATTATAGGGGGAAGGGAAACGGTTGTAATACTCATCATAATAACAGTACTAATTAACAGTATAGTCTATTCCTATATTAAGAATGTATTAAGAGCAGAAAAATAGGTCAGAATCCCGGTGAAACATATTCTGAGAATCGGGTACATCTGACAACTCAACTAAACGACATACAGCAAAAATTGTGACATATTTCTAAGAAGGTGCTTGGAGACTTTAAAACATTACAATGTCCAAAAGGACAGGTAGACGAGGTGGAGAATGGGTTTCCAATTTAGAGTTTTAATACGAACTAGCGTCCCACTCAAAGGCTGATATTACAGCTACAGCTACTTTACCAGCTGGAGATGTGGCTCTCCCTCCAGGCTGTTGCAAATACTGAACTGAAAAATGTATTACATTAAAATATCACTCAAATTGGACGTTGTCACAACGCCCCGCCACGCCCATTTCGTCTAGCACCAAGTGACATAAAACGAACGGCAATATCCAGTCAGTGGCGGTAACTTCGCAGGCTGGGTGTATACTAAAACGCTGCCACAAAAAAAGCGTGGAAAAGTTGGTAGAAAATATTTATGCATTTTTACAAACACCACTTAACTCACATTTCATCTTTTGTGCGTGGGTTATCAGAACTAAGGTGAAGTTAAATGTATAATTCCAATGTCCAGTTCACTGACTGACAACCATCAGAAAAGCAGCCATTTTTATGTTACTATTCATATTATGCCATCCCTGACATAGGCTATGCAACATTCTTGAAATGTTATCCACAAGAAAATCCGTTGGTTGTTCAAATTTGGTGTCCCATAGCCAACCATAACAAATCCACTAACAAATCGGTTTTAGATCTTTCAGCAAAACATCGCAAGAATGTCGAGTTTACAAGTGACAATAAACAATTCCACATCTGGTGTGATTGCAAAATAAGCGTAGCCACTTGTCAACAAACGCATTCGGCAACACTTAGGAAACACAGGCTGTCAGATGAGTTTAAGTACATCCATGTAGTTGTACTGCAAACTGAGAATTTTGATTTGTTTACAGTATGTAATGTGCGAATGCAAAACGTGCAAACGAAATGAATTTCCCATCACGTTTTAAATCGGGAAGACTCCCATATTGCGCGTGTTTCGCAATGGCTGGCTGGTTCCCAGATTTTTATAAAACATCACAACGGTTTCATCGTAAGAACGGTGCCATACTTTGCTCGTAATTTACAGCGCCAACGAGTGCCAACAATTAAGTAGGTTAATGACAGCTGCCTGAAATACACTAACCTCGATTGGTAACCAAAGTTAACGGTTACATTCATTATTTCAGAAAACCATGAGAGGGTGTGTGGGAACGAGACAAGACCCAGAGAACAAGACTGCCTTCTATCTACGGCGAAGTAACTTGAGTGAACAAACAGTGCAAGCGAAGTAGGCTATGTTTTACGGCCGTGGATCTTAATGGTCTGCCGTCTCTGAAACGTTTTGAAATGCAAACTTCTGATTTAACGCGCGCTCGACAACAGACACCTTGTAATAAATAAACAATACGTGGTTTGCACATTTGGGTGCGAGGAATCCGTTACCCTGTCTCGATTTTCTGAGGACAAACGAGTCAAATGACAGGCGGATTATGGATGTGACACAGAACCCTCGCGCTGAACTCGCAAATGTTAACCCATCCCTTGTTACATTGTCGCTAGCTGTAGCTACCAAAAACCACAAATGCACGACAACTTCCAAATGCACATTGTAAATTTTCTCACGATCATTTAAGACAGCCACTACTAACACCGTTTCCTTTGAAAACAAAAGAAAAATGCGCCTGTTTTATCAAGCAAAACGGCAAATACAACTGAATATTCGCACAGTACCTTGGAACGCAGCTTGGAGAAGAGCGGTCTATTTCCCAGGTTGCAAATAGGTTCATAGGAACGGGCATCGGACCCGAGCCACCCGAACCAAGGCCGGCGACTCCAGCCCCAGCTCCCGGTGCAGCCGGGACTGTAGCCGGAGCGGGTCCGCCACCACCGCCGCTCCCCGGGTTCAGGAAGGCGGCCCGAACCCCTCCTCTTTCTACAGCCGCCGCCATCATCGCCTCTCCCGGGTAGCAGCTCGAGCTGACTGTCTGGTGCTCGCTCGCTCGCTCACTCGCGCACGCACACTCCCTCCCCTCAATCCAAGTCAGTATGCCTCCCCACACTGGAACAACACATCACAGACCAGAGAGCCAAGGCATTTGTGAAAATCATAGGCGGGGCTTCGCAACTGAAATAGAACGAGGAACCGCTAGGGGGCGCTGGTTGTCGTTTATTTTTGTATGTCCATCTTTTATACCAATTTTCCTTTAAAGTATTCTCTTTGAACTATTCTCGTAACGTGCACAATAGGTTATTTTCAGTGTAACGTTCATTGAGATCCGACAGCGTAAATGTTGAATTGTTGAACAATTGGAATACAGTCTGCCCAATGAAGCACACGTTATAATAATCATAGTTATTGGCGTCACATGAGAAATGGGGGGGGGGGGGGATCGTGACTGACAGGAGTCCTCAAAATTGTGCTGATGGGATGGGGTGGCCTGGCATGATGGGGCCCAACGTCAGATTGTAATTTTTTATTTTTTTCACAATTCAAAGTCAGAGTTCTGCAACTAAATTGCATTCAACTACCAGCAGTGATACCAGTGGTAACATCAGCATTAGAACGTTCAGTTATTAGAACATGTTAACAACAGTGATCATATATCTTAAATGGTTAATCCTGTCAGCTTCTCGTTTGAGCGATGTTACCGATTCACGCAAGCGCAATAAAGTGCCGCTGATGCGCATCCGAGTCCCGATTGTATTGCTCACGGTCGGGACAAGTTCTGCGGCGGGCTGTCAGATAAGGGCCCCGGTTGAGGAGCTGTTACTCGAACCGTACTGAGCCTCCTCCCGCTAACCTGCTTTCATCACACAGAACCTTAAAAGGTTGAATCTCTCCACAGGGAGAACCCTGCGCTCTCTCCATAAAGTCACTACTTAATGTTGTTGTTTGTTCTCTACCGACTTGTCTGCCTTCTGCCGGGCACTCTCGACTGGCTCCGTCAAACACCGGAGGGAAACGGACAAGTCCTCGCCTGCCTCGCGATTTTGTTGTGCAATAATACGAGTCGAGCATAAACCATTCCAGTTCAGGGATTGTACACACCTCTCCGTGGAAGATGTGTCTTTGGAATAAGTAGGTCAGAGAGCTGTTTGTGCAACAGCAATGGTTGATATTATTTTGGAGGGCACTGTGTGAATTTCCTTCGATGGAATTTCATTTTCCAATCAGCTCTGCAGCCCATCCCCTGAACATTGGCTGCCAAGACGAGACACAAGGATCCCCGTGATTATATTTGCAATGGTTTTCTCCTCTCTGAATTCGTTTTATGCCAAACTATTTCATGTAGCCACTGAACTGTTGAGGAAATATGACATTTTAAAAAATCAGGATGCGTGCCAGATAAGTGTTTTTATTATCTTGCATAATCTGATGAAATAATGGTAAAGCAATGCGGTTTGTTTTCTAGATGATTTTACAATACCGTAAGCTTTAAAAACAAACAACGGGCAAGGTAATTGCTGAGGATGCACTGGGATCCTAAACAGAGGAAGTCCATAATCTCCCTCTTATGTCAAGAAAACCACAAACGGGTCTTTCAGGATTTAAAATTTTGGGTAGCCTAAAGGGGGATCTAGAGAGGCACTTAAAAAACACTGTCTCCGTCACAATGTGAGCCGTACGTGACAGGAAATACAGCAGCGCACATTTAGACTCGTGCTCGGTAACATCAGACCCTGCAGCGTTTGGCTGTGAAAGTGCTTTTGTTGACGACGGCAAAGTTCTGAGGTAAACCTGCGAAGCGCCCCCATTCCGCCAGCCTTCAGCTCGTGCGTCCGAGGAGCTTTGGGCCCCTCTCGAGAGCCGTCGACTCGTTCTAAATCAAGCGAACAAAGCGAACCGGACTGTCAAGGCGCTGCCATGATTCTGTCTGAAAAAGGACGGTAATGAAAACAAGTGTCACTTGGAGACGCATATTAGCGGGCTTTCCGGGGACAGTGATACGCGGGCTTGCTGGATGCCTCGCCCCTTGCTGCGCAGCCGATATCAGCGGCTCGCTCTTGAGGGGGCGTTCCTCTCCGGGGTGTCAGCAGAATTGCAAGGATTTCAGACACGAGCCGCATCACGTTGAATGAATACATATGCAAAAGGCTTGAGAAGAAACGCTGAAGTGTGGGCCTCCCACGGTGTGTGCAGGCTGTGGCTCCTTATGGAGAGGGAAAGTTGGGACGATTCCAAGGGCCCTGTCTGACAGGGGCCCTCAAAAAAAAAAAAAAAACAGTGCAGGGATGGGATGACTTAGGGTGGCGGGGGCCCAGTATGAGACCTTTTTACGCGGTCCCCTTATGGGGAGCTGGAAAAAGATGCCATCTGTCAACAAATGCGTGCTTGCATGCGTGTGCACAGAGTATCAGAGCATGTACTGTATATGAATGTGTGTGTGTGTGTGTGTGTGATTTGCATATGCACAGTATGTGTGCACGTGCATGCATACAGTAGGCCTACTGTACATGTGTATGTGCATGCCAGTGTGTGTGTGTGTATGTTTGCATGTATGTGTACATGTGTGCACACAGCTTTAGTGTGTGTACTCAACATGGTGTATATGTGTGTATGCATGTGCTTTATGTGCATATGTGTGTCCTGTACATGTGTGTGTGTGTTAGTGTGTCTGTGTTTGTGTGTGCATATATGTGTGTGCTCTTTATGTGCACATATGTGTACTGTACAACACGTGTGTGTGTGTGTGTTTGTCTATGTGAGTGTGTATGTGTGTGCGTGTGTGTGTGTGTGAGTGTGTATGTTTGGTGTTTCTATGTACACCTGCACACTCAGAAATTGGACATGTGTACTGTACTTCTCAAAGCAGCCGCACGCTAGGCAGCCTTTGTTCTTTCTCTTGTTGTTGCTGCTGCTCCACAGGTGGCGTGTTTTGGACCGGAAACGGCACCCTGCTGTCACACCCTCCATTCAGGCCGAGAGCAATCACACCAGCCCAGCTGCCCCTGAACGACACACACCACCCTGGATCAAAGCTGCTCTCTGCAGTGCCCAAGGGTGCAGTGCAGAATTCTGGGCCCGGTGCAAAATGCAGTCTCTGTGGGTCCACTTTGTGGGTCCACGAAGCAAACTCTTTAGACCAGGCCTTCTGAGACACCCCCTCTCACCACCCACCCCCCCTTCCCCCCCGGGAAGTCACTACCACTATTCCCCGACAGTTCCAAAGGCAGACTAGAATATGAACTCAGTCGCTTTCAATTAACCCCGTAAGCTGTAATATCACTAATGTTCTTAACTGAACGTTCTAATGTGGATGGAGTTCTAGAACATTGAGTTTTGATTTTTGGGGAAAAAAACATTACGAAAACCTTACTCATATCAAAGGGTTTAAATGTCACCTTTTGAGTCTCAGGTTGTGCTCACCCTGTGAGTTGCAGAGATGTATTCTTGTTTGTTAGGCTGTGCGTGGGAAGATTAGCATTCCCTGTAGTATAGCTCCCTCTAGAGGTGTTCTTGGCGCTATTTAATTATCTGCGTGCTCAATCTTCAGGGCTACAGTGCTGTAGAAAGAAATAACAGAAAATTTTGATTCCACATTTATTTGGGTGGAGTAGTACCATTTAGGTCTAATAAAAGTGTAAAAAAATGATCTATAGACTTATCATTTGTGACATCTCCTAACGTAACGTAACATCTGTTAGCTGAGGGAACATATTAGATTTCTTGTAGTGGCTTCTGTCATTGAAGGGTTACTAAAAAGTTAGCTTTCGGCTAATTTGGGTAGAATGCATCCTATAATTTTCACAGATGGTTTTAATTGAACAGTGCCCCAGTAATAAATAAATACAGTGTGCGCAATGTATGTGCATGCCTGCGTTTTGTAAATAGGTTCACAGGCAGACATTCTGGTGATGTCATATGTCATACTGTACTGTAATTACCGACAGGAAGAATAAAACTCCTAACAGTGATGTCACCCCCTGACTGTTAGTCTCTTGTACGTGCTGCCCCACCAATTTGCCTGATCGATGACCTCTGCATTTCCATGGCAACGCCAATGTCAGTGACTTTCAGTGCTAGCCCCGCCCTGCTAACTGCAGGCCACATCATTATTTCAGAGTTAGTCCACATTACTTTTGAAACACCACCATTGAAATGATAGGCTTCAGAACGCATGTTAAACAACAACACAATAAAAAGGGCACATTTTTGTTGTTATAATTAAAAACATTCAACTCCCATAATCACTGACAACTGTATATTCTGGAAAAAAACATTGTCACCTACAATCTGCAAAAATGGACTAGACAGAAGTCCTTTTCATTCATATTACAGTCTCATATTACTGGCTCAGTATTTTAAACCATTCTAAAGCACAACATGTAGGAGCAGGCCAGCTTCTACTTCATGCATGAGAAAAACACTCACCCTTGAGAACCTGAAAAGGTAAAAATTATGAGCCACATTTTCATTACCTCTCATGGACAACACTGAACAACAGACAATTCCTAATTGGCCGTTGCTCCAGCGCAATCCCAGAGTGCTTTGTCTGTCCCGGCCACTCTTGTCCGTGCGCTGCTGACGACGAGGTCGTGTCTCTTTGATTAACGCGGCGCTCAAAATGTGCCGGCATGCTTCTCGTGATCCCTGCTCATCACGAAAGGCCAGACAAGGGCTCTCCCGCCTAATGAAGAAACAAACTTAATTATATCCGAAGTGTGTTTTCACCACGTCTCCAGCCACCGCTATAGCAAATTGCATTATAATAAATCTCGCCACCCCGTTGACCTAGATTCAGCACGTCAGAAAAAGACAGGAAGAAAACGACAAAAAAAATTAGTTAGCGGATATAAAAATATGGGCTTCAGAATAGTTCTGTCAATGAAGGCAAATCAATTGTGGTGCAGAGATAAGTGGGTCACTGGGTCACTGGATCGACTCCCATAAAAGGAAGGGTAACATCTCTATCATCAGTAATATGCCAAAGAGAGCTTGTCTCCAAAATAGTGCAATCATCTCTAATGACAAACACTTCAGTTCTGGGCAAAAGCATTGGATTTTTTTTTGAACGCAGAAAAACAACACCAGCTGTCCTTATGGAAAGCAAGATCAAAATCCATGTTTTTTTTTAATGCCTGGATGGAATTCAGCCTGTAACACTAGAAAATTTAACATGAACCGCACAGCATGTGTACCTTTGGTTTGGTTTTCGTGCCGTCTGATTGGTGCATTTGTGCCCGCGTTTTTAGGAGATAACCAATGTTTGTCCAGGAGGGGTGACAGTAGGAGGTGTGAGAGCAGTGTACGCCTCATTTACACTTTGCATTAAAAAAATAAATCCGTGTATGATGGACCGGAAATCCATTTACCAGCTGTGAAATTACATGTACCATGTGTCAGGGGTTTTCAACTGATTTAGATCCAGGGACACCCCCCCCCCCCATCTAGGGTCTTGTGCGTACCCCCCATCATAAGGCAAAAAAATGGGTACATTTGCAAATAAACAGATTGCAGACCAGTGGATGGGGTTGAGAGTGTGATGGTAAATGGACTGCATTTATATAGCGCTTTTATCCAAAGCGCTTTACAATTGATGCCTCTCATTCACCAGAGCAGTTAGGGGTTAGGTGTCTTGCTCAAGGACACTTCGACACACCCAGGGCGGGGTTTGAACCGGCAACCCTCCGACTGCCAGACAATCGGTCTTACCTCCTGAGCTATGTCGCCCTGATGATCACAGGCCCCCTACGGACCCCCTCCCCCCAATGAAAACCCAGGCTGTATGTAACTGCCATCCGCATCCCTGGAGCGTTTGTTATCTGCATTTGTGACATGTGATTGGAATTCACTTTCCTGGAACCTACACAGAGGCTACACAAACAATTCTCGGCTAATTACTGTATTTCGCTGGCTACCATGGCAGTGCATGCATGGTTTGAACAATCTAATATTCAGCTTGTTAAAGAGGGACTTGTCACTCTTTTGTATAGCAGTTTGACATTAGATGGACATGCATTTACCACCATCTAGTGGTTCCATAAAGAAATAAGCATTAAATAAATAAATAAATAAAATGGTGAAATGAACTGCAGCCAGTCACTTGAAATATAGGCAAAACATTACCAATGAAAATGGGTAGCACTCCAGGATTGTGATGTGTATGCATGTATTTTAAGTGCAGTGTAAAGCAAGTGAATTTCAACCTGGAGGGAGAATTGAGAGATCCATCTAAACCACAGTTTTTAGCTGAGTGTCGGGCCAATACTGGTTTTGATGGAGCTGTCTGCTCTCGCTCCAGGTCGAAATACCTGCACACACATCACGGTCCTAGAGTATGCATTTCCACCCACAGTTTCCCTTATGCGATGATGTCATTTTCTCAGAGTTCCTTCCTGAAATTGTTCCTTGCCACTGCAGACGCTGTTGCATGTGAAACAGCATCGAATTGAGCCGTCCTAGTCACAAAAGCTCCCACTAAATGCATCCCCACAATTACCTGACATTCAAAGCCATTGAGACTTCATGCTAGCCATAATTATATGCTAGCAGGCCTGTGTAGCAATTTCATACATGGCTCAATGCATGCTGGGAAGTCATTTGCCTAATCAAGCTTAATTCTTAATGCATATGTATATGTTTCTCATATGTACTGTCTATGTGCGTGTGTATGCGTGTGTGTGTGTGTGTGTGTGTGTGTGGGTGTGTGTGCCATTCATCAAAAAAGCACAATATGCTTGTGGTGTATGCCATACGAGTAATTAATGGGTGGTAAATAGCCTGGCACATTTGCCATGGGCTCAGTGCAGTCGAATGCGATTCAGACTGTGGCAGCACACCCTTCTAGAAAGCCAACGGGCCAGGCAGCCCACACAGAAGGCCCCCCCGATGCCCTGAAAGTTATTGTCCTGAGTCTCTCCCCGGAGACGAAAACAGGAGGTGTTGCTGTGGTGTTCATTTTGTTTCCCGCTCCAGCTCCATATTGAGAAACCTCCGGTGG
Organism: Anguilla rostrata; assembly: GCF_018555375.3. Lineage (NCBI taxonomy): Eukaryota > Metazoa > Chordata > Actinopteri > Anguilliformes > Anguillidae > Anguilla > Anguilla rostrata. Next base: position 8,038,196 of record NC_057934.1, on the reverse strand, counting down.
CACAAATCATTACTGCCCACATTTACGTCCCGCGCTCGTCTGTGTGCTGTTCTCCATCCGGAACAATGTGTAATTCTGTCAAATTTCACCTTCTGAACCAATAAATCCGCAAAAAAGGGACTTTTTCCTCCAGGAAAAAACAGTAATAAAAAAATATGATTCTCTCTGAAGGCAAAAAGGTTGAGCTAACCAATATCAAACTGGAAAAAAAGTGGCAGGTGCTCTAAGCTGCACCAAAAGTGCATAAAGATGACAATTTTTTCATAAATAAATCCGATGTTTCTACTAGGTGCAAGCGACCCTGCTTATGCTCATTTTCATTCCAGCCGCAGCTGCTAACGCTGAATTTGCAACAAGCTGTAAATTTTTCATAATTAGATGCGTTTAATATCATAATGTCTGCTGAAGGATTTACTCTCCTATATCACATTACGCCGGCAGTATATGTACATGCCATTAAGAATAATGCCCCGTGTTTATGTCCCAGGACTTTTCATCAGTCACATCGATGCTTTAATTATCTTTAGTGAGGCAAATGATTCTGTTGTAAAGTCACATTTTTTATTGTTCAAAAGGATAAAGCACTGAGATGCAAACGGTTCAGAGCGGTGACCTCATCGCTGAAACAAATAACGGGGTGGTCCACCTCACCGCTCTCCGACGTCAGTGTCACCGCCAAAACTTGTGACGCATGGCGACCATTTTGTGTCAGGAAGCCCACTTAGCATCTGCTGAGGTGGCGAGCGAGGAATTTATTTATCCCAGCATTTCTGAACCTTTTTCCTTCTGCGGCACACTTTCCAAATTTACAGAATCTCATGGAACACCACTCTCAAAAGCATAAAAAACAAAGGCCCTGCAGCCCCCCTCCACACGACGTACTGACGCTGATGTGACGTGAACAGTAGGCTTAAATGTTCTTTTGGGGGTTTATAATTAAGGGATATGCATTTTTAATGAGATTTATTTTGGATTTTGTGAATGGGATTTGTTCATTTAAGTTTTTTTAATTCATTTGAACATTAAAAATTTGTTTAAAGAATGTTTCACACAGCACACCTGACCTCGCCTGACGGCACACCAGAGTGCCGCGGCACGCCGGTTGGGAAACGCTGATTTAGCCGGTTAAAAGTTGAGAACAATTATATGGGTATGTTCCAAAACTGTGGAAATTTGACCAGGATGGAAACCGGGGAACCCACTACTCTTAACAGTAAGTGCTGTGGGATTTCAAACGAGCACGGCGAGCATGGGTTTTAGCATCACATCCATAAGACGCCATTAACAGTTCTGAAAGCAGTCAACTGAAGTTCACATTTCATTACATATGGACGCCATGCATTGTGTTGCTATGCTACTATGTATGACTACTAACCACATCATAGATCTATAAATATGTATGATGATGGAAACCACTCCTTGGAGGACAAAAACACATCATTCACAGAGTCCATAAAACCTGAATCTGGAAGAAAAAAGGAAAAAAAAAAGATTTCAGCCTGTCTTTCTGAAGTACATTAGTACATCAATATGGAAATTGTTTTCTATTTAACATACACTGACTCAAGATGCCAAGCAACGATAAAATTATCACAATCGTGGCAATAATCCATAATCCGATGGTGGCGGTGGGCAAATGGCAGACGATCACGCCTGGTATTAATGGGGTAGAGGGCTTAGTAACGTCTGCGGGACGGGGGGGGAGAATTCTGAATGATGAGGCTGTCGGCCCTGAAGTCCCATTATGGAGATTTAGTGACTGCGCGAGAACCCTTAGCCGGGGAAACACAGCGAAAGCACAAATCACGCCGGGATGGGCGATCATCCTGTCACGCCTTCTGGTTCATATTCCCCACCAGGTTTCATCCATCCACCCTCTGCCTCCATTAAGCACCCTCACGCAAATCGAAAACGCTGCCTCGGTATCGTAAAAAGGTGGGCGGCACGGTGGCGTGGCGAGTAGCGCTGTCGCATCACGGCAAAGAAGGCACCGAGTTGCCACAAAGGTACTGAGTTTGAATCCCGGTTTGAGGACCTTTCTGTGTGCGGGGGTGTTCTCCGGGTTTTTGAGCGTGTGTTCTCCCCGTGTCCGTGTGGGTTTCCTTCGGGTACTCCAGCCTCCGCCCACAGTCCAAAGACGTGCAGGTTGGGTCACGTGGACAGTCTAAATTTCCCTTGGGGTATGAGTGTGTGAGGGAATGGCGTGAGGGGGTCCTGTGATGTATTGGTGCACTGTCCAGAATGTATTCTTCCTTTCACCCGATGTCTGATAGGATAGATATTGGGTCGTGCTGAATTATCTTGATAGAGAGACTCTCCTGGATATTCCTAAAACTGCAGCACCTCCAGAATAAGCGCTGTCTACCACTCGGTTTGATAAACAGACTGACAAATATCACAAATTAAAATCAGGATTAACTGAGTAGAGAGGAGAAAAAAGAAAAAAGAAAACTGGCGATGTACCCAGGGACCCCGGGGGCCATGTTTAAGCTGGAAAAGAAAATGTGTTTCTAAATGTACCCAGCAGGTGGCAGGCTTGCTCTTCTGCACGCTGTCATCACTCTCACTCAGTGGAACACAGTTAGAGCTGTTAATCGCAGATTCACCCGTAGGAGGAGCTCTTTCTCTTTCTGAGTCGGCCAGTGCCGCGCTCTGCGCTGTGGGCCCAACAGGTGTGTGCGGACAGGAGTTGAATTTTGATTTTAAAAATTGTCTTTCAGCCCACAGCCTTCTCGATTGAGTGAAATCCTAAGCCTTAAACTGAGTCTGAAACATCAATACTGATCCAGGACTCCTGTCTAGCACAGAGCAGTGCGGAATCACTGGCCACCCCTTCTGACAGAGACTGATTACCCACAATGCATCCCGGCTCCCCTCCCATACCCACCCCTTACACTTGCTATTAGATGAAATCACTGATTATGTTAATGGCTGTACCACCTATGACATTGTATATAATTATGCTTGTGGCAGGTTCCTGGGTCGGTATAGATAACGGACATTAGTATTATAAAAGTGTGGCACTCTGGCTGATCTCAGTGTTCTTAGTCCACTCCGTAACACTATTGCTCATAAATAGTGGAGGAAGTTATGTTCTGTCGCATTGTTACTCTCTCCTACATCAGTATCTTTCTTAAATTAGCGCAGTGCAATATGATCATGCACGACTCCTAACAATCAGGTCAAAAAAAAAAACTTGTTCGCAGCTTCTTCAGTTGAACGATAGCAGATTGTGGCAATTGTCGGTGGCGCACGGCATTGTGGGTAGGTCTTGTGGGCTGCAGAGTGACGGATGCCATCTGGCATCCCCTCCATGTTTTCTGCAAACTTCCCAATCTTCAGCTGCACCCTCTCGAGATGCACTGACATTGAGACGTGTGCACTCACCTAAAAGCCAGTGAATAGCATTTTCCACACAGTACTACAGCAGGGCCCTTGAGCTAGCTGCAGGAGAAATGTAGCTCCCACTGGTAACAACTGGTAACCTGTAGGTACTAGCGGAGCAGCTGACACTCATGAGAAGAGACAAATCTACTATAAACCTGATGTGAGAGACTGGATTTATATAGCGCCTTTCATCTCACAACCTCAGAGCACTTTATTGTGGGAGGGGAAGAGGAGACTCGCCTCAGCTGTCACCAATGTGTAGCCCCCACCAGGGCAATGCACGGACATTTTGAGCCCCAGCACGGACCACACTCCAAAGGCAAGTGGGCTGGCTGTGTTGGTTTGTGGTGAGAATAAAGGATAAAGCAGGACCCTTGTTTTATTTATTGTCCCACTGATAACATTTCAGTTTCCGTCTATGAACACACATTCTCTTCATTTACACCTAGGCTAAAGTAGTTAAAGTATTGTGCATAGTGCATACATCGACAATAATTGCATTTCAGTCTATAACAACAAACAGGTTGCTGTCAGCCCCGCGAAAATTACCTAGTCTTGCGTGACAAACCGCTGCAGAAAATGTTCCTTGTGATATTAAGGGTTGTCCTGTGCATCATGTAATCTTTTATAGGGAAGACGACCGAAAAAACGACCTTTTAAGTGGAATGCCGGCAAAACATCCAATTTGTACCTCCATATGTACCAATTCTTCGTGTATAACACAATTTATCAGGGGGAGGGAAATGACATGTTTGCAAATTTGAGCGCAGCGTTGCGCAACGATTGGGAAAATGCGATTCGCTGTCGGTTTTCACGTCCATTCCTCAGGCTTCGATAGGAATGGATGTGGAAATTTAAATTTTATTAGCTGAAATGACTGGTCTCTGGCGAAGCTTCCCATTCAATTTAAACCCGTTATCTGCTTGCGATCCATTGAACGGGCCGCCCAGGCGCTCTCTGTCAGACGCAGCTCGTGATCAATTCACTGCACATTCAAAGATCACGCGGCAAGACTGATCTCGTCCGCGCGGAATGCTAATTACAACCAAATCCTCTCTGGGTGAGCAAAAAACGCCGATGCAATTAAGGTTTTGTTCCATATGAATCATGGGGCATCAATGAGCTCTTCACTTCAGCTCAGCCAGATCGACTAATATTTAGCTTATGTCCTCCATATCCATATTAACTTTTTATTATATACATGCTTTCTCAGTATGATTTTTCATCCTACTGCATGGCTTTACTTAATCAGCAAAACGGTCTGGTCGAATATAAAGAATGTAACGCTCCATTAAACAGCGTAATGGAAACATGATGATGTCGACAGAAAGTACATGATTATTTAAGACAGCAGACATTAAATCATAATTACATATGCCGTAATAACTAAAAATGATGCTAAGTATTAATTTCGTGGGTTAGCTCATTAGAACAACCCGTGCAAAAACGTTATTCCGTTTTAAACGCTCTGCATTGTAAAGTGATTTAATTCTGTCCCTATTACATTAAACTCTGTAATGAACAGCATGCATTGAATGGTGACTGGGTGCCCCTCAGCTTGCTTCAGAGCATGTGCAGAGTACGTCAGGAGCAGTACGTCACATATTATGCTGCCTAGAAAAAACAGCCCTGACCGGACCTTCAATTAGAAGTGCATGTGTAACCCGGTGTTTTGTTGCACCGGGACAACAGACACACCTGTGCATTGTACCTGACCTACTTTTTTATTTCTTTATTCTTTCGTTCTTTAATGTTGCTTCTCTCTCCTTTGCAAGTTTTTTCTTTTCCTCAGGAAGAGCCATGGGGACCTTGGCCAAAAAGGCCACAAAAAGAATACACAGACACACCCGCACACACACACACGTACATATATGAAACACACTAGTCATGTGAAGAACTGAAATTCATGTAGTTTAATGCCCATTGGGGCAGTATCCCAGCAGTCATTGGGTGAAAAGCAGGAATACATCCTGGACGGGGCCCACACCCGCCCCCCCCCAGGACAATTCAGACTCCCCAGTTGTCTTTGGCCTATGGGAGGAAACCCCAGAACCCTGCTGAAACAGGGAAAACCCTGCTGAGACATGCCTACTCCACATAGAAAGGCCCTTGGCACCTTTTAGCTGAGAGGCGAAAGTGCCACTCACCGCCCCCTCCGTGCCGCCCGGGTCGGGATTATTTTAACAGTAATTTAAAAAACCTCTCCAGGCGGTAAAATATTCGTGCAGATAAACGGCTCTGTGTCTGGCAGCCCGGCTGTGAACTGGCCGTCTCCTCTGTTTAGGAGCGCTGTATTTCCCTGTCCTGGCGGGGGGGCGGGGGGTGGAGGGTGGGGGCTCTGGCCACATCGGGGGGGGGGGGGGGAAGTCGAGTACAGCACGCCGTCACGGCCGGCGCCCTGTTGCCGAACGCGAAACCTGATGCAGCTCCGCTCTTCAGAGACCCGCGAGGAGGAGGAGGAGGAGGAGGAGGAAGGAGAGGAACGTCAAGGGAACCGTCAATATCCCGCCCGCCATGTCAAATGCGCCGTGAACGTGGCAGAGCGCATTAACCCGTCCCGCACACCCCCAGCACGAGGGCTGCGGTGCCCCCCCTTCTCTCGCTCTCTCTCTCTCTCTGTCTCTCTCTCTCTCTCTCTCTCTGTCTCTCTCTCTCTGTCTCTCTCTCTCTCTCTCTCTCTCTCTCTCTCTGTCTCTCTCTCTCTCTCTCTCTCTCTCTCTCACTCTCTCTCTGTCTCTCTGTCCCTCTCTCTAATGTCTCTGGGGTTGTGTGGATTTGTTTTTTTTGTTTATGGCTGGTTTTTCTTTTAAAGGTATGTAATTTCTGTGTTTGAAGACTGTCCTATTAAAGGGGTTTTAAAAATCAAATCTGTCTATCTCTCTCTCTCTCCCTCTAGATTATCTGTAGTGGTTGGGCATTGTATTGGGTTTCTTTTTTTGTTGTATTTGTTGTTTTGGGGGTAGGGGTGGGATGGTTGTGGGTTTGTAAATAAGGGCCTGGGGTAGTTTTTAAGGTAGTTGTGGAAAATTCGGTGTTTCAATAAAGGAACATCAAAAGTCAAAGTCTCTCTCTCTCTCAAGCTCTGCTGGAGAATCCCCTTCGTTAAGGTGAACTGTGTCTGTCTCCTCCGGGATGGCTGGCTCACGAATGTAAACCGTGTGAAAGAGCCCAGGGCCACACAGACGAAGGGGACGCAGTTACCCCGACATGTTACCCCCCCGACAAAGGGGTCCTATTGGAGCCACAGAGGAGGAGGATCAAAAACCGCGATCAGAGAGAGAGAGAGAGAGAGAGAGAAAAAGAGGGCTGGAGAGGGGACCAGAACGTTTCCACGGCGACTGTCATCTGTTGAAATGAGTAAGTGCGCATGGCACCAGCGCCACAGAGTCCCAGCCAGAATTCTGTATCGCTCTCTCTCTCTGTCCTTTTCTCTGTCTCTCCCTCTCTTTCTCTCTGTCTCCCTCTCTCTCTCTCTCTCTCTCTCTCTCTCTCTCTTTCTCTCTCAGTAAAGTTCGTTCCTATCCATATCATCTGTCTCGGCGACACAACAGACCAACAGACAGGTGCCGCACACAAAGCTCGGATGCGGCCGAAAATGACTGTGCCGTCCCGCAAGGCATCTGTCATCGCGGAACGCGGTGGCGGAAAATCTTTACCTACCAAACCCGTACGGGACACAACAGGGAGGAGAGAAACGAGAACAAAGAAAATAAACAAACTGAAGGGGTAAAGGGCTGCAAGCAAAGAGAGAAAAATAAGAACACGCGCTTTACCCCCGAGCCCGCTTCTGTCTGAAAGGTCTTATTGATAGGTTAATTTATTTTTTTAGCGCTGCAAAGCCAGCCGCGTCCGAGCGGCTTGGGGAGTGCGATGTGGGGCTTTCCATACAAAAGGTGGCCATTTGTAAGCATGCCAGAGGCAGAGAGAGAGACAGTCAGCTCTGTCCCCTATCAGGATGTAGAAAGAAAAAAAAAACAGCGGGTCCACAACTCTTGCCTCTGGTGATCCGGCCACAATCTGGTCAGTGGCGGTGTAACTGTACGTCAATCCAGATCGATATATATCGGTTGAAAGGGCAATGATCCAAACCAGTCGACATGGAAAAACCGATCCTTATCGTTACGAATCATAGCAAAGCATTTATTTAAACGTCTGTAATCTCACGGCGGTTTGCCCCCTAGCAACACTGCCAACGTTATTGTTTACGTATCTGACTCGACCTCGTCGTCGCTCTCCCTAGTGCCGCTTGTCCTTCTGTTTAAACACGATGTCAATAAGTATTTGCACTCTCAACCTCATTTTGGTTGTAGGTATCAGAGTGGATCGTACATATTGATCATTTCTTACTCATATTGCCAGATATCTAACTGTTGCCTCAAGGTTTGATTTGGTATAAATCCAAATGTGGAAACATCTTTTGGTCTTAAGGGCACTCTATTGCAACAAACCCAAACAGTGCAACACGTTTCTCAACCACGTGTGAGATTTCTCTTGCATTTCTTCCCCCCATTCGCACAGGTTACGTTTCACCAGCTGTAGTCCTCAGCTTTGAGTGTACGTCATTCATCACCTATTCGATAATAATCAGACAGTATGGTTATTCTCCTGCTGTGGACAAGCATCTTTCTCAAGACAGGCTTCTGTACTCCTAGCACTGGTATGGGCTAGCGGGAAGCTGTCTTTTGGGTTATGACCGGGGGGTTCAATCCTATCCGAAAAGGGCCATTGTGGGTGCAGCTTTTTGTTTTAGCCCAGTGCTATGACACCTGATGCAACTGGTTAGCCAGTCATGGTCTTACATCAAAACAAAAATGAAAAAAAAAAGGTTTGTACCAGAAGAGCAGGCAATTTAGAATCTTGAAAAAAAATGAAAGACAGTAACTGACCTGGTTGCAAATGAGGTACTGACAAAAACAAAATCCATAAGCTTTTTTATTCACAGACAGACAGACGGACAGAGCAGCTTGCCATCACATGTTTCGTGGGAGAGTGTGTGCTCGTCAAGTGTTCCAAACTGGCATACCGGTAAAAAATAAATAAAGAAGTAAAAATCACCTTAATAAATACATGCATATAATTCCCCCTGGCAAGAGTTGTCCCCACACAGTACAGTGCATTTTGTTCTTTTGGAGTTTTCAGTTCTTTTTAATCCAAATAATACCGCAGTAATGAAATCATTTGGATGACTCAATCCTCGCATGAAGCTTCGCTTTCTGAGCTCCGCACGGCTTTCTCTAGAGGCTTGTGAGTACCATCACGAGAAAATGAATGAAGAAAAGTCTGAGGATGTCATCTTTTTATATACTGAATGTCCATTTAATAAAAGATAAGTGCATGTTCTTCATGTTTCATGAAACCATTCTCTGTGTTTCCCCCCATATCATATTATGAAGGTACTTGAACATATATATAAGGTAAGTACACAGGCTCATCAACCAACAGTTACTGTCCCTCTGTTGCTGAGATCCCTGTTGCTAAGCAGCCGTGAAACAGTTCTATAATTGGATGGAAGCCCATCAATGAAACTCTGATCATGGTGGACAGAAATATTAATAGCCAGGGGGTGCCACTGAAAAGGAGTGTGTGTGTGTGTGTGTGTGTGTGTGGGGGGGGGGGGGGGTTGTAGAGGTCTGCATCAAACTAGAAAGCACATTAGCAAATAATCCAATGTTTCACACAAGGAAGGTGCAAGTGAAAGTGCGTGCAGTTGTGGACTGGGGAGGGGGCAGGCGGGAGGTAACATTGTAATCACACCTGGGGAGTTGGACTGAAACCAGAGGAATTGAGTATGTCCCCCTTCATTTCCTAATTTCTTTTAGGATTACCTGCTTGTCGATGGGGGCACTGACATGCAGTTCCTACACTATTCATGGTGGACAATTTGCTAATCAAATCAACATCAAATCAGTTCATTTTGTATTGTGCTTTTTACAGAGAACTATCAGAAAGACACTTAACACAGAACGGAACGAAAACTGGACAGAAAAGAGGCCCGAACCCCCAAAAAGCAAGCGAGCGAGTGAGGTAAAAGCACCCCAAGACCGTCCTCGCTGAGAACATTTTCCACATCCCCTTTCTCCTCAGTCAAAGGCTGTCTTTTCTAACGTCACTTTATTTGCACCGAGGCTCGGAGGAAAACCCAGGTCTACTCATTCGTTTGGTTTTAAAGAGAGGACAGGGACAGGCAGCATTTCAAATGCACGTGTTTACAGCTCAGTTTAAAAATACAGACGGGCACCATTTGAGCACATAACCTTACCATTTGAGCGCTATCAAAAGTACTAAACAAAAAAAGAACAGTTCAGCATTTGAATAGGTGGTCACAGTTTAATAGTTTATTGTTTAATATGTGAGTTGAAGTTAAATATTTGGCTACCATTAAACGATCATTCAATACTCAAAATGCGCATGCTCCAGACTGCCACAGAACAATGCACATATGCAAATTATCGGGTAAATAAAACCCCAGTATCATTCATGCTAATCACATTAAGCGTGATTAGCAGGTTGTGACATTTGACAGTTTGTGTATCAGTAATTCAGTAATTCTATAATTCTCAGCTCTAATGAATTTTTTTTTTTTTTAATGTGAGGAGTGAGGAGAAGCACTTTTGAACCAGGAAATAAACGTGAACTCCAAAATAAAAGGAAATCCCAGGTAAATTTGAAACTCTATAATTCATTACAGCAGTATCTAAATAATTTCACACTCCAAATGGAAAGTTTATTTGGCTTTAACTACCTGCTTACAGTTTGTTTGCCAGCTACATAAATTCACAGGCAGCAATGAGCGAATCAACTGCTTTGGAACAGTTTAAACTCAGTTTGAACAAAGCCAGCCAAACGGTACATAAACTGCATAAACAGATGGCTCTCAATTGTTCATTCTCCAAAAACATTCAGAATAAAACCTTTTTTAAATAATATATATTCGACTGATTGGCCTATGACAGATCCGTTTATGACAGTCATGTTTAATATTTAACATAATGTTTGCATTCGTTTGTAAATGAAATCAGAAACAGAAAAAGGAAAACAATTTACAAAACAAACGTCAAGTCATCTCCGGGGCGTCTTTAGTTGTTCTTTTCAATCAGTGTATAGCACTCTAACACAGCATAATTTTATTCATCCACAGATCACTGATAACAATCTTCTCTCCTGATTAAATTCAGAAAGTACTGCACAGTGGCAGCATAAGCAAAATACTAATTTCGCTTTCACAAAAAATTTGATTGAACGTGTTCTCCGTTGTGTTTATGTGCATTGCTTATTGCACAGTATTACATTTTAACCGAACAAGTTGAGTGGAATATTTATTTTGCAGACAGATAGTGAAGATGAATTTAAATAATGCCACTTCAATGAAATTTGTTGTACTGAAGTACCATACTTTAACATACAGGCGGATGCAGTTATGGTTAGTCAATGCAGGTTATTGAACTTGGGCCTCTGGTCCAATCAAGAAGCTGTAGGCCTCCTCCAGTCAGAAATCCAGTGCTACTACTGGGTGGAACCAAAGCCCATCAAGGGATAGTTAAGAAGGTACAGGACATTTGTGCCAATAGTACACTCTGTAGTTGCCACCTTTCTAACAGAAACCAATGAGAAGGTCCACCAATCCCAAAGTACGTTGGTAAAAACAAATAGAAGAACAACAGTGATTGGTGGATACTTGTAACCGAGATACCTGCAGAGTAAAGTGACATCAAATCTGTTTTATAAATACTTTATTTTCTTTGTATACCACTGATGTTTGAATGGGCTAAATATGAGATCTAGAGCAGCTCTCAAATTAAAATCTGCACTCTGTACTAATAACTAGTGCAGTGTACGTACTGCAGATAAAAGTTTGAAGAAAGTTCCACATTTCAACACAATTGAGTTCCATTTTAAGGGGAGGGCGGGGATTGTCACAGAAAATATATTCACATGTTTACTGGGGTGTGGCCTCAGAGGGTACCCCAGACCCCAGCACATGAGCACACCGAAATCTGCTAAGGACCAAATGAGAAGCCAGGGACCAATGATTTCAGGCAGAGTGCTGAAGAGAAGCCACTATATGCTCGGAGTGAGCCTACTTTAAGAGTGTCTGGGCTGAGATGGTTTCAATTCTAACCCAGTTCATTCACATAAAAACAGTACCGCAGGCCTTTATTTTAAATACCGTAATCACAAATGCTCTTAAAGGGTTCTCTTTATTGCCATACTGAAGCGTATCCTACTTTAAACGACACTAAAACTGAAGGTGTATTTACCCTCTCTGAGCACCGGCGGGTGAATCGTGCCAGGTATAAAAATTTTTGTCACCATATAAAGTAATTATTCATTCTCACTATTTATTGTTGCCTTATTTACTCATTCAAATAAATGTGAGCTTTGTACACACACAAGTCTACATTGCAATATGCCATCACATCGCTGGACTGTGACTGGTCTAACTGGACACAGTATAAAGGGAACGCACAAATCACCACCTAAGTCGCAATACCTGGGTGTTCTGTACTGGAGCTCAGCTCAGTCCTGGTTGCGTTTTAAACCGAGCACATAAGTGCATCCAGTGCTCTTGAATATGCTTCAGGTGTTTTGGGGGCTGAGCCAATTATTCGATTTCATGCATTATGCTTTGTGCTGATTGGTGGCAGGGAGAATAAAGGTGTGGCCTCTGGATTTTCAGTGAAATGTATTGTTTCGGAGTAAAGATCATACACAATTCAGTTTTTTCTTTATCACGTGGGTGGTACTGATGGAGTACTTCATCACTGATGAAGATGATGTACCCAAAAACCATCTGTGCAAGTCTTTTCAGAAGCATTTTCTTGCTGGAGAGTGTTGATTTTAAAGAAATCCAAATCTACATCAGGCAATGTGCCTGAGAATGACAGTCATTACTGTTTAGTCTTTAAATCTTTAAAAGATCTTGAATCAAATTCAGTCGCACTTAAAAAAAATTCCCATAGCACTCTTTCCTAGTTGTCTTACTAGTATTATATTATTATACTAAGCATAATCTAGTTCCAAGCACACAAGGAAATATACATACAATAAAATAAAAATACTGATAGCGTGTCATCAGGCGACAAATAGAATTGAATATCACTAATTTAATTAAATTTAATTAAATAAAAAAATTAATTGATCCTTAGTGACAGATCCAACTATATAGTACCAAGCCCTATATATTATGGCATCTGTCACCAATTATATATTTAATTTTATATTTAATGTAATGTAATTAAATTAGCAGTACTCAATTCTGCTTGACGACACCCCATGAGTCCATTTCTTTCATTGTGAGCATGACACTTTTGTTCTTGCAAGAGATTAAGAAGTGAGACCATTATAATAACTGTCAACCGATGATAATAATGTGACAGTTTGGCGTAGCTTGGCTGGCGGTGAGTGTCTGGATGACGTGCCATCAGGCTGCTGGTGCCATCTTAGGAGAGGTAACAGACGAGCCCGTGGAGGTTCAACATCAGCAGATGTCTTTGTTTTTTTCCGGAAGGAGCGGGTTTATTCGGGACTCCTGTGGGTTTATTCTCCCCACGCTCACGCCCCCCCCCCAAAGCCTCCTGGTTCTTTGAAAAAAAAAAAAACTCACAGCGGAAAGGCGTGTCGCCTTTGTTTTGTTCCGGAGGGAAACAGATCACGGGAGGAGTCGCAAGAACGAAGAAAACGACCGTCCGTAAATAAATTAATCGGTCATTTCCTCTGCATCCAGTACAAGGCAAACCTAATTTAAAAAAAGAAGTAGTAAATAAATTAATAAAGATTCATGTCTTCTTGCTCGTGAGCTGTTCGGAGAGACTCAAATTCAAGATGTGGAATTGATTGGAATTAATTGCTTGGCTGCTCTGAAATCAAAGCCTTCATAACTCATCATAAAGGCCGGTTATTACGACTGTAATTTTAAATCCTCGTATCAATGCCAATTAGCCGTTGAGAGAATTGTATTTGGGGTCGATGTATTTTTATTCTGAGGGAGCTGTATTGCTTTTCTACAGAAGCCTAGACAAACATATCCTGAATGCTAATTTAATCCTACCAAACAAAAACAAGATTACCTGGAACAGGCTGTTCCCTACTCTCAACGCAGTCTTTGGAGGTCGTGATAATGTGACAAAAAAGATTGGACGAGTAATAAGACAGGGAAGGGATTCATAAAATCAGAAATGAGCCGAGCAATAATATTATATCAGTATCCCCCAGATTTCAGCAAAACATTGTGTTTTGCAATGGAGAGAAAGAGCTTTTGACTGGTTCCAACAAGTAAGTTTTTGGCAGCTCATTGTAGATCATTTTGTAAAAGTTTAGTTTTCCTTTCACCAGATCCGACCTAAATCAAATTTTTGCTTGAAGGACTTTAACCCTTTGGACACCGATACCATTCTTGCTGATTACTGAGAGTTTCAAAAAGAATGCATACATATTTTAGTCATTGTCCAAAACAAAATTCTCTCACTTGATTGTATATTTCACTTCTCAGGGAACTGAAGATGTTTTTATTATTTAAGTTAAGAGTTACTTCAGGTAAGTATTTTGAATTAGTATTTAAAAATAATTTCTTGATCCAGGTCTGGGGATGAAGCAGGTTTGATTAGTGGGACAGATTTAGGCAAGTATTTTACAAGTATTGCCCCTCAAATTAAGCACTCACCACCATCACCATGCAATGCCTTGCGTGCATGAAAAGCAAGCCCAGATTCTCTTTAAAATGTCTGCAGCAACCCCAGCACAAGATGCAGTGCTGTCACGCACTACAAATTTTGGGGTCATTAGATCCTGTCCCATGAAATAGGCTGATTTAGAGGGGATAAACAGTTCTAGAAGTACTAAGTCCTGTGAGGCCCTCACTTCAAAAGTTCAAATCTCTGGGCTGTGCACTGCTGTTACCCAAAGTGACTTCAGGGCACAAAAAAATCTCCCAACGTCAATTTGTCACGGAAGTACCGCATGACACATTTATCACTCAATTTGGACGGCGGCCACTGCTCTGCTACTACTAGAGCAATTACAGAATGCAGTAAAAAAAATAAATAAAGCCTAACCAGTTGTGCTCGTGAAAATGCGATCATAAAGATGCGGAGATGCAGAAATCTCAGAGAGCGACATGACCAGCGTTTCTGGCATTTGTGTAACTGCCATTTGCGGTAGTTGCACTAAGCTGCAGAGACTCACACAGCCTTTGGAATGAAAATCTGTGAAAAGAACAGACAATGGAAACGCACAAACGCGAACATCGTGGACTGAAGTGCAGGGGGAAAAACTTGTAGTCCCGAGAGAGACGACTGCAAAAAGACTACAAAGGATTTGATTGGCAGCTTGTCAACTGCGCTACTGAACAAGAAAACCAAGTTATACAAACAAAGAACAAAAACTCCCTAATGGGCATCAAACTATGTTAAATGAAACAGAAAAGGCTCCAAAAAAAAAAAAAGTACTGAAAATGTACAGACGACATGCATAATATGTTTGCTATAAGGGGAGAAACACATGATTACCTGTGTACACCCTTCTTTCCAAGGACTTTATCATTGTTTTCCATCCCTCTGGGGACCGTACTTCCCCCTCTAGGGAATTACTGCACGCCAACTCCTGATCTCTGCACTTGTGTTTGCACATTGGAGGTTTCTCTGAATAAGGGCCTCTGTTAAATACCAACTCTATACAACGAGTCAGAAAAGTCAGTAAGCTGTACTGTATATACGGTAGAGTGTTTTACATAATGAGTACTGTACCTTATCGGACCTGTGTTTTGCAGTTGTTCTGGTGACCTTCGACATGCACTTATTTTACACCGCTTTTGATAAAAGCGTCTGCCAAATAAATGGAATGTAATGAGTTTCCCTGTTTTGTGTGTCTGTAAGCAGTGCATCTGGCTCTTCAAATCTGTGGCTACAAAGCAGGGTTAATATTCTGAAAGGGAATATTGACATGGTTATGGTCTCCTGAGATAATAGGTGCGTATGTGGATGTGACTTTATGGAAGGTATTTTTAGAGTTTCCTTTTAACAAAGGTAAAAAACCAGCATCCAAGGTATGAGAAGGTGATGTTTTCCATTCACGAAGATCAGCCTCGACGCATCGTGAAATCTGATACCCGAACGCACTTCAAAAGCACTTCCGAAGGCAAAACCAACTGTCGAACGGATACCTGAGGGACCAAACCCCATCTGCAAGCAGCCTCCAAGCTGTGCTTTACCTGAAGGAAAGTCCCAGAGGGCCACAGGTAGAACCCCTGAGATAATGACTCATCGGGGGTTCAACTGCACTTTGATGTGCTTGGCATTCCGGCTGTTGGAGCACTGATCAGGCGCAGTGTGGGTAAAAATAGGAAACCTCACACTGGGTGCAGCTGTGAGGAAGTGCCTGTGTATGACGACTATATCTATACTACCAGTGGGGTGATATAGCTCAGGAGGTAAGACCGATTTTCTGGCAGTCGGAGGGTTGCCGGTTCAAACCCTGCCCTGGGCATGTCGAAGTGTCCCTGAGCAAAACACCTAACCCCTAACCTCTAACCACTCTGGCGAATGAGAGGCATCAATTGTAAAGCGCTTTGGATAAAGGCGTTATATAAAAGCAGTCCATTTACCAGTGTGCGTTAGGACTCGAGTTTTATGCTTTCGTCCAGACAATCCCATCGCTTGCTTCAAAGGGGAGAATCTCTGAAATACCAGGATGAAATATGACAGCCACTTCAAGTGGTGTTCAGTTCCAGTTTATGAAAGGGGGATGGAGCAATTGCATTCTTTCAAACCCTCGTTCTTCCTCCCTCCTGCCAAATAAATAAAATGCAAAGCTTCCAGCAAGCAGGGAATCCCGCAATGCAATGCTACCTGTGATGATGAGAGGATAGAGCCGTTCAGTTCCATTTCGGTTTGTTCCTTGTCTATCTTCCCTTGCAGAGCACTTGTCCACTTGTTGCGTGTCACAACTTTTGTCACAAAATGGCGCCCTAGAGGAAAAGGAACAAGGGAATGGAGAGTGTTCAAACAGATCCAAATCCGCCCCAGAGTGTGTGCCTAAACCTGGGGAATTAACTGTTAAAAGATGAACTGGAAGACCGGGATCAGGGGTTCTGCCAGGGGTTTCGATTTTTGAAAAGACTGGTGTTATCGGAAGAGGGATAATGACATGTTCTTATCCAAGCATTGCATGAGGAAGGGGTGTTGCCAGGGAATTTCGGGCCCCAGTGTGAACAGATCTCACATTTGACCCCACCAGCCCAGGCCACCTCATCCCTGCAGTTACACCGCAGTTTTTTGATAGCCTCCATCATTCAGGGAATTGTCCAAATCCCCTCCCCCCCCATATGACACTCCTGCCTGAGATATTTATCATATTTTGTGATATTCATCATATTTTGTCCCTTTTTGCGAAGAGGAGTAAAATAATGTGCAGTGCTAGGACTTTAAGGGCTTTCTCTGAGATGGAGATCTGCAGTTTCCTCCTTTGGGAACCAACAGATTCATAACACAGGTGCGCTCCCGTAAAATGAAAAAGCAGGTTAAATGGGAGTCTCTCACTTCTGTTTAAATGTCAGTTTGCGCAAGTAAATAGAGTTTTAACACATCGCAGATTATGCAAGCTAGTATGGAGTATAACATGCACAGGACTGCACACATGCACACACACACACACACACACACACACACACGTGGGCACACACACACACACTCAGAAAAAGCCCATATTTGTGCTCACACTGAGCTCCAGTAATATATCTGAATAATTGGTACAGCCCAGCTTTTGACTGCAGAAGAGGAGGCTGCATATCAGGAGGATGCAGATGTGATGAGATACTGCAGAGATGCAGAGTGTCAGGAACCCGACTTCTTTGAAGCTTTTTGCTCAGTGATCTGCTAAGCCCAGAGGGAAAGATTTTCCCAAAGAGATCAGATAAGCTGCGCTTTCTGGCCAATCAGCAGTCAGGATGGGGACGGGGACGGGGGACGGGGGACGGGGGGGGGGGGGGTTGATCTCACAGGCTAACAGCTATTCATGTCAGACTGAACAACTCCACCTGATACGGCACACCTTCAGAAATGGCCTATGTACTGCGATAGCTTGCCCTCTTTAAAAAAAAAAAATAGTAAAACTTGATAGTCTTGACAGCTTCATTAGTGTTAGCTAGTGGCAGTAAAACCAAACAGGCAGCATACCTCACATAAATTCTATTTAGAGTAATATCATACAGTCCTGCCTTTTCCTTCTCTACATATTTTATACGAGTATTTTTTATTTATGCTCAGTTTTGGTATGGGAATGTAGGTGGTCAATAATCTGGGCTAATATTGCTAGCTAAAGGCATCTAAGGTACCCCATCATAAGTTAAAGGGGGATTAGATCTCAGGAAACATTTTATATTTTAAAGTATTTTCCTATTAAGTCTGACCAGGGGCCCCCTACAGTACCTTCAATAACCTCATGTTGAAAACCCAGGTCCTCGACGTTCCCTGGCAGAATGGTAAGATGTTTTAACTGTACTTTCTATTGCCGGAGAGGACGCCATTGGAAATATAAATGAATGAAAGAGGGAGTCCTAATACTCTAGCTTAATCTTCTGCCTAGTTTGGCTTTGCAGATGTTAGACCAGGATAGTGTTCATTGTTCTCGGCTAGAAATAGCTGTACAAAATAAGTAATTGTACCTAACTGAACCTGTTCAGCAGTTGTCTACGATCATGAAAATGCACTCTGTACGCGTTGATAAAGGTCTGCCAAATGAATGTAATGTAATGTAATGTAATGTAAGGGAGTAAGGAGTGTGGATGAGAAGATATCCAGCTTAATGTCTGACTTAATTTGTGATGCAAGAACTGGGAGGCACGGAACGGAGTCAAGCAGACCTCTTTCCTGCTTGAGTGTCTTCACCACCAAATTAATTATTGATCTACATTAAAACAACCTAACCAGGGTTAAACGTTTTACCAGTTTTAATGCTCAATGTTAAATAAATTTTATCCCGTGGCTGCTTTTTGCAATTCACATTTCATTCATTAGACTTTTTTGCAGACAGTCTTGCAGTCCATTTGTACAGCTGGGTATTTTACCGAAGCAATTCAGATTAAGCACTTAAAGCTCAAGAGTACAACTATGAACTGAACCTGCATCCTTTACTTCAGTTCCCTAATCATTATACTACACTGTCACCTTAAGCTCCATGCATGCCTTCACAAGGCAGTATGTCGAGGAACACGACCCTTCAGGAAAACCAGGCCATCGGCTCCAACAACCACAGCCAAGAACGCCGAAGCAGGTAAGGGGGCGGAACTGAGATTTTGTTATTTTTGTGGTTATGCCATTTGTTTTTCCATTCAGTGCCCAAAACCTTTACACATGCAGCTCTGTCATCTTGCATGAAACCTTGTTAAAAACCCCATGACTTCAATTCAGTTACTTCAATGGATGAATGATTGTGAATTAATTAACTATTATTTGATGGGATTGATTAATTGCTTTTATGGGTGGGGGTTAGGGTTTGTATTACAGAGATGACAGGGATAACATAATTAAAGCAAAGCTTACTGACAATGACCAGGTGTCAGATAATGAGATATTTATACACAGTCACACCAGGATAGTCAGAGCCATCGTTCCTCAGAGATGTGGGCGGGAACATAAACACCATCCCCCCCCCCACCCCCATCTCCTGGAGGGGGGTGAGACATTTAAGAGGTGAGACATTTGAGAATTGGGGAGGCTTTGCAGATTAGGCTGGGATTCTGTGCACTGACTGAGGGAGGATATTGAAGGCAGACACATCTAAATGTTAAATAGTTTTCGCTATGAACAGACGACCCGCTTGCAAATTGAGCCCCTCTGCATTACTGTGGTGGAGTCAGCATGTGGTATTTGGTTTGGCTGGAATTACCCAGGGACCAAACAAATTCAGGAGGATACCTTTTACATCTCCTCTCATGCACCTGCATGCAGTCATTAAAATGTTACCTTGATCATCAAAATAACCCTCAATTTGCACAATGCAATTTGCTTAGTACAGCTAAAACAGTGTACTGTAAAGAGTGGGGACAGTAGATTTTAATTTGTCTCAAGTAGATTACAAAAATAACAAATTTCAGTTTTTTGCAATTTTCATTGGCTTTCTTTACATGCCTTAGCTTGTAATGCGTGAGGTCACAAATATGTGATTAGAGTGTTCATAACCGAACATTCTAATGCTGATGTAACAATCACTGCTGGTAACTGAAAGTATTGGAGTTCTAGAACACTGACTTATAATTCTGAAAAAAAAAAACCATTCTGAAAAACCTTATGTTTCAAAGGGTTTGGGAAGGATTAGGCTGCCTATTCTTCCATGGTAGAGTGCTTAGTGCTTATTAATAGGTACTTACTGTATATATATACACACACACACACACACACACACACACACACACACAAATTTCAGATCCATGTATGTCAGGTGGCAGCAGAGCAAGGAGCAGCAGCGTCGAAAGAAACTGCCATTGTACCCTTGGCCAAGATACTAAATTGCTTCAGTGTATACATCCGGCTGCATAAATGGATGTTAAAATGCATGTAAAAGTTGCCTGCTAAATGCAAGCAATGCACGGTAAATGCCCTGAAGACTGATGATAGGAAAATTCATATCAAATGATGAACAGAGTTATAGAGCTTTACAAGCGAAAATGAGTTTGCAAGCACTCCGATAATCAGGGTTAATTGATGCAATCACACGTAAAACCCCAGATATTAATTGCTGCTAAAAAGAGACTAGTTTTTAAATTTCTGAAGGGGCTCAAAGTCCCTACTGCATTCAAGTGTCAACCTCATAACCCCCCCAAGTTAAATATGAAGACATTACACAGAACTCATTAGTGCTGTCAAAACACATGCTATTCGTCATGCATCAATGTGGAGAAAACCATAGAAATCAAGGTCACATCCTCACCTCAGTGAGCTTGAGGATCAAAGCTCTACGGTTGTAGAAGCTGCTGTCCCTTCAATGACCATGAAATAAAAAAATTTCCTAGATAAAAAACATTTTGGGCAGGATGATGAACACACATCACAAGTACTATAATTCAGAATTATTATGCAGAAAAGGTGAATTTTGAATACAAATGTTAAAACAACACAGAAAAAACAGGAAGTTTAAGGGAAAGCTTAATTCTTTATAAAATATAAAGCTGAATTACTAAAAATCCAGAGAAGTCAATGACTTATGACTGGAGACACACACAGGGATGCTGGTGTACCAGTGAAAAAGTACAGTTAAAACTATTGAGCCATATATTGCTTTGTGGAGAAAAAAAAAGAAAAAAAGAATATTTAAGATAAAAACTTCAATATTAAGTGGTTTTGTCAATGAAGTCACTTCCCTTGAATATTACAGTATAGGCAGGGCCCTATAGCTGTAATCTTGAGTTATGTGATCACCAGATTTGACTGGGAGTCTGCACTGGTAGGACAGAACGGCTTCGTCTGACCAGTGGTACGAAAAGGTTGAAGACAGCCAGAGTATCCGCTGCATTAAAACCTTCCCATGATGCCCCAGACACTCAGACATGACCAGCCATCATTGAGAAGCAGAACTAGCTCCCTCTGTTATAATTGAAAACAGCCAAGGTATCCACTGCATTAGAACCTTCCCATAATGCACCAGGCACTCAGAGATGACCAGCCATCATTGAGAAGCAGGACTAGCTCCAGCTGTTATAGTTCTGTGTGGCGAGCGGGTGTGAAAATGCCTCTGGGCAGAGGAGGAGTGCACACCATTCCAACACATTGCACAGCCATAACCGAAGAGGCTCGGCAATTTGCTGTTCCTGATGGGAGAAAAGAAGGTTTATTATTGAAATGAAAATGACTCATTCAAATGCGCACAAGAATGACAATAATCTACAGTAAAATGACAACAATTTGCTTCCAGTTTACTCAACTAACAAACTATTTTTCTGTCATTCATGTTTCTGAACAACAACAGTTTGTTGTATTAAAGGTTTCTGTGCAATTAGCATTGCGGGTGGTGTTCTAATGATGTTCAAAACTTCCAGAGGAGGAAAATCCAGGTTCACAAAATACAAAAAAAGTCTTCTCAAGTATTTTGTTCAAATTACCTGGATTTGCTAATTAGCACAATTCTTCAGCCAGGATGTCGAACTAATTAGCAAAATCAGCTTGCTGAGTTAATGAGTGGAAGAAACACATGGCAGTATTTTTACTTTCTGACATTCCACCTCTGAAAATTTCAGACTGTATTTTTTTAAAGTAGGAGAGCGGTTATACATTTCACCATATGTTCCAAAGCCCTGCTCCTCTAGCTGACTGAGGTAGATAGAGAATTAAAGAGTGAAAAGAAACACATGGAAAAAATATATATTGTTCGATCCCTGAACTTCCCACCTCTGAAAATATCTTAATTAGAAGTGTGGTTATAAAGTTGGCTCCACTTGGAAGAGTGTCCTACATTGAAGGAAAGACCCTACTCTTAATCATCTCAGGAGGAATATATTTCAAAATTGTTTTTTTTTTTGTGTACAGGCATGTTAATATGCTTCTGTCTCCAGTGTTTGGGTTTGCAAGGTTGTCTTGAGGTTTTTTGAGGGTTGTTGAGAGGTTGTTGACGCGCTGGCGCGGGGTGACAAGTTCATCGGCCGTGTGAAGGCTCGCTCGATATTCCGACGTTCCCGGCCTGTCAGTAACGTTCCTCGGACTCCTCGTTAGTGGGGGGGTAGCGCCGGGAGAAGGGGAGCTGACCTTTCCCATCACCCCGACCGCACGCCCCCCCCCCCCATGCCCGGGCCGCTTGTCTGGCTGCTCCAGCCCTGAATCCCCTCGGCCGATCGATGCCCAGCTGAGCTGCGGAAAGATCCGGAGAGAAATGCTTCGCTGCTGGTGTGGCGAGGGACGGTCTCCGTTAGAGCGTATCGGGGGTGGGGGGGGGGTCGGGGGCTTGGCGTGTATTTTTCAATTACATCAGAAAACAGAGATGGGGGTTTTGGGTGGGCGGGGGCCGTTTGTGTGCATCGCCCCCCCCCCCCCTAATCACAGTGTCTCCAGATGCCCTATCAGTGACATGTAATGGAACAGGGGGCCTCCGATCAGACGGCGACCTGGAGCCTCGCCCCGACGTTATTAAAAAGACAGAAGAAGAAAAGAATAATAAATTTAGTTTCCTGATAGTTTTTTCCGCCCGGTCTCGGTCCGCGGGACGACCCCGCCAGGTCTGCCGCGCAGCGTCAGGGTCGACGTTATTCGGGGTTTATATTAATGGGGCCGGGCGGCCGCCTATTACTGTTGCCAAGGTGATCACTGGAGAGTAAACTGAGGTCATCCATCAGAACCTCCTATTTAACCTTGCATCAAAAGGCAGAATCTGGGGCCTGGGGCCAAGAAGATGTCACATGGGGTTACAACCCCAGAAAATATAATGTTCCAATATTTTTTGAGGGCCCCTGTCAGTCTGGGCCCTTTGAATCCTCCTAACTCAGACCGGAGACTCATGTCCTCTGCAGGCGACGAGAAATGAATTGTCGCATCTTAGGAGGATGTGTACAAGGAAGCCTCTATTTTTAGAAACCTGGTTCCAAAGAAACTTGAAGTTGAATTATGACTTAGTTTCAGTGTGTAATGTCAATGGCTTGTGAAGAAAAAAAGAGAACTTTTCTTTAAAGGTGTCTCAAAAGCAATGCAATTTAAAGGTAAAGGCGCACTGATGCGTTCATTCAAGAAATATAATGTAGAGAGGATTAGCTGAAATTTGCACCACATCGTTTTCATTTTATTATCCACCTCAATCACAGTGCAAATGTAAAAGTGTAGTGATTTTAATAAATTGAGATTGTGTCTCTCCTAAGAATGAATCACACGGCAGAACAAGGGGTGTCAGTCGCGATCACCAAGGAAACACTGAGTGTAACTTTTATGAGTGGGCGCCTCAGTGAATAAAGTGCCGACACACACTGACAATCTCACACAGAAAACATCACCAGTGATTTCTGCTGAAATGACGGCCTGTGACACAGCTGCGCTGTTACAAAGGGAAATAAGTATTCCATGCTACTTATTTCCCTTTCGCTACTAAGGGAATGTTGCAGTCACATAAAAAGGCCTCATTCCCATTTAATTTTTTTCTTTACAAAGACTTAGATAAATTGCTGAGCTAAGCTTCCAAATTTAAGCGGGAAACGATGCCGTTTGCAGCGGAAAGCCACCACCGCAGCCGATTCTTCTGTTTGCGGAGTCACCTGAGTTTTTAGCCCTGTGGGAATTTGAAAGCACAATCACTTCAAACGAAGGAGGAAATAAAGGGAACATAATTTTTATGTTAGCGGTCATTTGATACACAATGAAACATTGCCATAGTAGGCTACGAGTATGCTTACGAGCGGACGGCCAAGAGTCCTGTATTAGCCCGAATTACCCGTACTTCTGGGAAGGCTGTTTACCCTGTGCAGCAAGCACTCGTACCTAGAACTGTACATAATAGCACTTTGCAGCACTTTTGAAAATTGATCTGTAACCCTAACGATGCAGAGTGAGACGCTATGGCCGATCGTAATCTTCACCTTAAAATGAAGCAGCCAGTTCAGACAGAAGGAATCGAGTGAGGTGGGTTAACTGTGTACGTATTGATGGACTCATTTAATTATCAGCTCTGAATAAGAATGAAAACCAGCTGGTCCTGCAGCAACCTGCAACCTGAACAATATTGTTACCGTCTGCCGCAAATTAAATTAATTTAACAGATAACCAACTTTTAATTGTGTTACATAAATACCAATATCTGTACCTCCTCCAAGAAAACAATGTGTTGTTTTGTCACAATTTTTAGGTATGGGAATGTCATCACATACAGTTTAGTGGTGTTGGGGTGGCACGGTACATAAATATTAATTTGGGCTTTTTAAATTCCCAGACACAGAGAAAGGGAGACAAAAGAGAGAGAGAGACCCAACATCCACGGAGAACCGAGCCAGATGAACGTCCGCACCCACACACCGCGCGCAGTGACTCAGCCAATCGTCTCTGTGCGTTGACAGCCCGCCAGACCTGGGCTTCGGTTTCGGCTGTCGCAGCCGAATGCTAAATTCGGCTCCGCGGGCGTTGCGGCGAACGTTAGCATAGCACGGCGCGGCGGTGAACGTTAGCTCAGCGCGGCGCGCGGTGCCAGGGGCTCCAAACTGTGGAAAGCGCTGGAAGGAATCGCGCCGAGAAATCGCGTTCCTGGCACTCGCGCGAATCAATATGCCTGCGTCCGGCCCACTACTCAGGAGCTGTTAACACAAACATGGAAAAGAACAAATCGGGGAGAGCGGGGAAAACAAGTAACGGTTTTTTCGTATTTGGCTCAATTCTGAAAATATTACGAGAGACAGATGAATCTTTTTTTTTTTTTTATACAAACAACCTACAGCCCTTGGCTATGATTGCACACCACAGTGAAATTCCTGGGGCATACCATTCACTAGCAATTTGACCGAAAGTACAGAGAGTGAAAGGTTGAATGTTAAGTACACCTAACAGTCTTAACAGCTTTAAAAGTTAAGCAATACAATTCAATAGAATTTCATGTTATATGCTACAAATGGTTTGTAATATATTTCTTGATTACATTTATGTTTTTTCGTGATCTACCTATGTCGGTGAAAATCTATCACAAAGCTGCAGATTATTCTTCGGTTCCCGTCTAATGTCCGTTCGATCCAAACAGCTGTATCGGTCGATGTCACACGTCACCACGCAGCCTAAAGTTAAAGTTGAGTTAAACAAATGTAGGAAGATCCAGTCGGAGTTGAACAAATCCAATCAATTGTTTAATTAATAGTCGACTGCCAGCAGGCTAACAACCCCCCTAACTCACTGTTTGCCCGGCGGTTTGAAGAGCATGATGCTGCCACTATGGTACATGCAGGCAGTGCTGGCCATAAGTGGTAATCCATCACCTTGCTAAGTGGCTTTACTTTACACTGGTCTTTTCTTTTTTTCTTTACGTCCACCACCTGTACAGTTTTCAGTTTTGTATACAGAGCCTGCATTAGGATTTTAGAGGCCCTAAACTAGATTGAACTGGGCGGAACCGGAACTGACTGCAGGCCAGTGGGAGGGGGAGGGGATTGTTGGCAGTGACCATGGACCCTGGAAAAGGCACAGTAGTATCTAAAAAGCAATTTGAACCCAGTGAATACTGAGCAATTAAAATTTTGTTAAAAAAGCAAACAAAAAAAAAACAAAAAACAAGACCAGGTTAAAACCTAGTATATGGCTCGACCTAACACACGTGATCCAGCCGACCAACGGTGTGACTTCATAACTCGGCCGACCAATGGTGTAACTTCATCACTCACTCAGTCACTCACTCAGTCAGTCACAGACATTTGCGTTTGTAGGGCTGGCCCCGCTGTTGCGGTCCAGCCAAAAACAAACCACTTTCTGCTCTGTAGTCCCAAGGAATCGGACAAATTCAACATATGAAAAATTCACGCCTTATGCAATCCAGTGTAATTGTGGCTCTAGGACTGTGTACAGAGACGCAGAGTACTGTACTGGAGACACGGAACAGCATCAGAATACTTCTGTACTGGAATCATTCACCAGAGACATGAACCCTTTGCCTGTTCATCTGAAAGTCTCAATCAAACCACCACAGGTTTATATTTGTTTTACATGCAATCCTTCTGAACAGCTGAATATTTACTGAAGCAATCGATAGGTCAGCAACCACAAAGGGAGGGAGGGACGGAGGGTGGGAAGACAGAGAGAGAGAGAGAGAGAGAGAGAGAGAGAGAGAGTTGATCTTAAGCATAGGAGATGAGAGATACTCAATGCTACAAGATCAGCAAACTTGAGCACCAGTCCTGGAGGGCTGCAGTGTCTGCAGGTTTAACTCCAGGTTTAAATTAAGCACTTAAACACTGAAAGACACTTAAAAACCAAAATGACTCATCATCATCCCTCAATGATCATTACAACCTCTAATTTGTGGGACATAATGACAGGACTTGAAAGCATT
Organism: Anguilla rostrata; assembly: GCF_018555375.3. NCBI lineage: Eukaryota > Metazoa > Chordata > Actinopteri > Anguilliformes > Anguillidae > Anguilla > Anguilla rostrata. Next base: position 8,011,826 of record NC_057934.1, on the reverse strand, counting down.
TTCAATCACGTTAGACAGGTGAGGCTTTTTTCGTCTCTCACGGTGACACATCTTTGCAGCCAACTCAAAACTGCAGAAAAAAAACACCAGCCTTATCTATTCTGCTTGTGTGGCCATATTTGTACAGTCATAACTGTATAGGTATATCTATACCACCATCTGTACGGTGATAACTGCACAGCCATATCTGTGTGGTCATCTGTAGGTCATACAGTATCGGTGCACCTCGAATGGAGGTTCTCTGTATTGAGTTTATCTCCTCCGCAGTGTCAGATTCTAAAAAAAGAATGCTTTTCTAATTCCCATATAAACCGTGCTTTGTCCTCAGCCATCAGTTTCCACATCTCCTCCTTGCCTATCGATCATCTCAGGGCGCGTGCAAAGATCCAAATCGCATGAGAAACGAGAGGAATGGGGCTCGTGGAATCGGCTTCAATGGCCTAGCTGCGTGTAACGCTAGCGTTCACCAGAGGCCGAGGGGTCCTGTTCATTTCCATGCGTCACGATCATTCATCTTCATTAGAGGTGGAATATGCAGAAGGAAGGAAGGAGGAGAAAAAAAAAAACAGGAAAATTAAATTCCTCACCCACGCTGCTCTCTGTAAACGACAGCAAGTTGCAGAGAGGTTGCATCATAGCCCTACGAGGCCACTACTACTGTATGCAAATAATCTTTTAATTAATTATTATTATTGTTATAATTATTTTTTTAGATCTCTAAACAGTGGTTTCTGTGTGGATGTTTACAGCCTTATGCACGTTTGCCACAGCTGTCCATGCAGAAGAATGCTGATTGCATGTCACTGTGGCCCCAAAGGGCTCCACACACCCATTACATTACATTACATTACATTACATTACATTACATTACAGGCATTTAGCAGACGCTCTTATCCAGAGCGACTTACATTGTATCCAATTATACAGCTGCATATGTACTGGAGCAATGCAGGTTAAGCCTTGCTCAAAGGGTACAACGGCAGTGTCCTACCGGGGAATCGAACCTGCGACCTTTAGGTTACAAGACCAACTCCTTAGCCATTATACTACACTGCTGCCGCCACTTCACAGCTATTGGTTGGCCCAGGGATGGTTGTGGCCCTAAATGACTGCATGGACTGTTTATGCCCACAGCCAGCTCTCAGTTCATGGGCTTCTCCATCCTTTAGATGTGATATTAAATGAGAAAACTTCCTTTTCATTATAGCCAAGTTAACAGTGTCTGTTCGCTACCCCTGGAGATACTGTATGTGACTTGTTTGCAAAACTGCAAAAATTACCTTTTCAATATGCCATAGCCACATAGAATATCACATACCATATACCACACGGAATGACCAATTATTTAAATGAAATTATAATAGGTGTTCAAAATTGAGACATTCACTCAGAGAGAAATTACTATGAAAATATGCAAAGCTGCTGTCTTTATGGCCTGAGGCTCAAGGAGAGTGGATATTTTGGATATTTTATGAAAAGCTGAAGCACCAAAAAATTTAAAATTTGGGGAAACTCAGCCCGAATCCCTTAATTTAAGGTCCCTTTACTGTGTGGCTATGCTCAACACTGCCACATTGACTATGGTAAAAAGGTCAGGCCCTGTAATTCAGAATTAGGTTTCAAACTTCAAATATCTCTGCATCAGCCTGTTTGTTATTTAATACCATAACACGTGCGTAGTCCACTATTTACATTACGTGAATGGCATCGCAGGCATTTGGCATTGGCGCTTTTACCCAAAGTGACTTGACAGTGAGAAGACAAGTTCATAAATCGGGATTAAGAGCAACAGTAACCCTGGAAGTGGGAGGTAAATGCTCGGAAACCGCAGATGTGAAAACCCAGGGATCGACGGTAAACTATTTAAGCCCGTCGGGGGAAAATACAAGAGGATTACACAACACGCAACACAATAAGTACAGCTTAGCAAAATAACAAGATTGCAGTGCAAAGAAGATCAATAAACAATGCAGCAACAAAATATAACAGCTCTCGATAGCCCAACGGTGATTAATCATGGCCACAGTAGTTAAGCTTTTGTACAAGTAATAAAAATAAAAGGAAGTTAGTCCCATAACCTACTTAAATGATTCAGCGAAATAAATATTGCTTCAATGCTGAAAAAAGTTGAAAAGCAACATTTATTTAGCTGAGTCGTTTAAATAGGTGAACTGATTCATATTCGAAAGAGGGCCTCTTTGCTGTTATTTTGTACGCCAAACCAATTTGCATTATGGTGGTTCTCGGACTGCAATATTTATAGCAATACAGGCATTGTTTAAGGCCTGCAAAGCACGCAGCGTCTAGCCAACTATGAGGTAATCAATGTACGTCATAAATTAGTTCACGGAAAATATGACATTCAATATGCACATATGGGCGCCTGACTGTATATCTTAGCACATTTTTTGCAGTTGCGAGATGACACGCTATGCACGTGACATAGAACTGGAGATGAAATATTTACCCTCGGCCCTTGAGAAAGTTTCCACACATTAATGCATTTTCCCTGCGGAGTTGTGACAAGGAAGAAAACGTATTTTCGAAAAGGCTGCACCCCCCCCCCCCCGACTCACAGCCACAGCTACGCCTCTCCGAAGTCCTAATTAGGGAATTATGAGTTCCTTTTCATGTCCCGGTGACTCAAACGGGCCACTGGCTTCCGCGTGGCCCCGCTCGGCGAGTTCACTGACTGCTGCGAGCCAGGAGATAAACATTCGGCGCGGAGAAGCGGCTGCTCGGAGAACTTCTGACAGCAGAACAGAGCAGAGGAATCACTCGTTTCTGGCCCGAGCCTCCTTCAAAGACCCGCTTTTCTTCTCGTCCTTTATCAACAGTGCACCTTATCGCCACCCTCCCCCCCCCCCCCCCCCAGCGTAACAATCGGAGGGAGAAACATGAACATCTTTCATGATGGCTCCACCTTGCTTTGTCAGGGATAATCCTTTAAACATTTTGCATTATGGATGTTTTCTTCACTATCGATTCCTCTCGCTCTGATTGGCTGAGGCAACAGAAAGTAAAACTGGCACTTTCATTGGAGCCCATCCCAGCATGCATTGCATAAAAGGACTTGCGATGCATAAAAGGACTCATAATTCCCTAATTAGGAAGAGGCAGGAATACAACCTGAACAGGTTGCCAATCCATCACAGGGCACACACACCATTCACTCACACACTCATACAGGCAATTTAGACTCTCCAATTAACCTAACCGAGAGGAAAATGGAATACCTGGTAGAGGCCCGCATGGTGACAGCATGCAAGCTCCTCATTGAAAAGCTACAGCCAGGATTCGAGCTGGTACCTAACAATGAAATACATTTACACAGAATGGGCCTCATTTACACAGAATGGGCCTCATTCACAAAACATGCACGCTATCACATTCGATCGTAAACTGTGTGATCGTAAGCGTTTCCACAAACAATTCGGCATTCATCTTTATTTTTCTTATCTGTATTTGTTCATGGTTGTTTCTTTATGCTAACCACATGAATAGGATTGCGCATAAAATGTACAGACAGTCAGGATTCATCATCTCACACACCTGGGATACGCACAAGAACAAAGGTCTGCACGTGTGTCATGAGTGTGTCATATTGGTTTTTTCATAGGAACATTTTTAAGAACAAAAGTAAGAATTAAAGAAAAGCTTTGTGAATGAGGCCCAATGTGTGATTTTAATGATTCTGGGCAGCCTGTCCTGCCATTAAAAGCTCAGAGAGAATCTCACAAAGCAGAGAAAGTCAAAATCGAATGCAATTCTGGGGGAAAAATAAAAAATCCTTTGCCGTCACTGCAGTGTTAAGAAAAAACAAACCCTCGCACTCTTGCCACACTGGTGAACGTACTCAGACAGGCCTGAGATCTGGCTCTCTGAGGGAAAAAAAACCGAAAAAAAAAAAAAACCAAAGTTTTACAGAAATCCAGATCCGAGTCTGCCGAGATGAAGCTGAATCGACGAGACAGAAGCCGAAAGAGGAGGCGTTTGGCGGGGCGGATCAAAGAGGGAGCGCCGGGGAGGGATGGCGGGCGGGGCTGGGGGGGGCGATCGCTCCCCGGTGGTTCGGTGACAGCGCGGGGGCTCGGCGGGGGGGGGGGCTGGATGAGCTCTGGAGTCCGGGCGTCCCAGTTTTAATCCCGGGCTTCGCCAGTAGCCCGCTGCGATTGGCCGGCCAAATCACAGCGGCGGTCAGACACGTCAGACCAGGAGCAGCGTTTGGGCTTAATTATGGGTCTGGGCTCCTAAAGTTACTGCTGCATCGCCTCTCTGTAGTGAGACACACACACACGCTCACAAGCACAGACACATACGTGCACACACACATGCAGTCACTCACGCACACACACACAAACACACACACACACACACACGCACTCACTCATGCACACACAGTCACAGACACACACACACACACACACACACACAAACAAATGCACAGATGCTCGCACGTACACTATATTCGGAATGGACGTAGAGAGGATAAGGATTACATGGTGATTAGCATCGTATTAGCATTGTAGTATGATACAGTCTAACACCGGTGCTAATAAGGACACAGATTGACACTCTCTTTAATAGAACCTCCTCTTGTTTGCAGTCTAGACGTGCGAGCCTGTCACTTTCTGAAGCCAACACTATGGCTGTCATTAAGCCAACTATCAGTGCAAATAAGAACTCATTACTGCGTCTCTCTATGTGAACCTGAGAAAGCTTGATTGGATAGTGCAATGACATTATCACATAGCCTAGCGCAGCAAAGAATACCACAGAAATCCAGCAAGGGGAATACGAGATGTTATTTTATATGAATCATACTCTACCTTTTGTCCTTTTTCATTTAATCTTTTTTTATTTAGCCTTGTAATGAATGATTTAAAGCAGGGGTTTTCAACCTTTTTATGATCCCCGGACCTCCACCCAGGCTCAAAGGCATCCAGAAGACCTCATGAACCCCCAGTTTAAAAACCGAGGATTCAAATGAGCAAACTAAATGATTTAATCAACGATGACCTGGAGGTACTCTGACCTTTTCCTTCTGCAAGGAGATTAATTATCTATGCTCACTTGTGGTGTGTAGGCCCCATAATCAGAGAATGGTCTTTAGGATGGGTTTTCAGTGGAAAATGGTGCTTATTCCATTGATGCATGAGTTAAGCATATTCTGACCGTGTTTATTATTATTATTATTATTATTTTCTTTTATTTGCATATTATTTATTTGCCTTTTTATTTGTGTACAGCACTTTGGTCAACACCAGTTATTTTTAAATGTGCTTTACAAATAAAATGTATTTACTTACTTACTTACTCACTCTGAGCTCAAGTCTGTTTTTCTCAGACTGGTCCTCGATGCTTCAGAGAGGTGGAGCCCTTGCTGGCAAGGTTGTGTAACAACAGCCCAAAAAATGGTGATTAAAAAAATTAACTGACCATGCAACCGACCCCCTCCTTCCCATGAAACAGGGGCCATGGCTCTTTTAAAACACATCTCCAACTGGCATCTGGTAAAAAGGAGAGCCCTTCATCCTCCCAATGCTCATATCAGCTCCGAAGGAAGGGCAATGATTTATATTTAGAGCCAATCTGGAAGCAGTCTGCTGAATTATAGAGATGATTGATACTATCATGACAGCAATACAGAAAAATTGACTCTTACCGTGACCAAAGTTATATGTTGGAAGGCTGTAATTGTTGCCGTGGTAACCACCCGGAATGAATTGTGTGCTTTTGAGGTGTGTGTGTGTGTGTGTGTGCGTGTGTGGTATGTGTTGAGCGGAAAGAAAATCCCTTAATAAAATTCCAATTTCTTCTAATTTCTCTCCATTCGGTTGTCTTCGGTCCATTTGTTTAAATTGCTCTGTGTTAAATCTTGTTTAGTGGAAGGTATCCTTTTACATCGCGACACCACCACCGAACATTAAGTTTTCATTAGAGAGTTATGATGCGGCATCATGCCTCGACAAACACGATCGCATAGAACATTTGTAGTGTAATTCTGTTTAAACAGGCCCAATTTACCAAACTCAACAAAGGTATGGCTTCAGCTGGCTACACACAAATGGAAGATTAAAATTCCTCTTTTTGAATGAAAATGAAAAAAAGTTTTTAGACCGGTATAACAAGCAGTTATCAGAGGAACAGTAGCTATTGCACACTAACAGAGTCCCTGGCACGAAGAGACCATTCCAGCTGAAGCTAAATATTGAGAATCCCGAATCCCTCTTCTGAAACTTATAAATAACCAGACAGCATAACAAGACCATCCATCCCCGTTTATCCTGAGCAGGGTCGCCGGGAGGTGCTGGAGCCTATCCCAGCGCGCACTGGGCGAGAGGCAGGAACACACCCTGGACAGGCCGCCAATCTATCGCAGGGCACACACACCATTCGCTCACACACTCGTGCCTGTGGGCAATTCAGAGTCTCCAATTTAAACATCTGTCAGGTAACTATTTTAATGGTACATGTTCTCTTCTAGAGAGCACTGCAAGATCTTTAGCCATTTCCCTAGTGGTGCTCAGAGAGGAAGAGCGAACTTCTTTGCTACGATTCATATTCTTAAGCAATGAGACAATTTTTTTCAGTGGATTAATTGGATGCACTGTAGGTTAATCTGTGTAGCAGCGAGTCAGTGTGTGACTGTAGTTTGTCTCCTGTGGGATTCTATATATACCTGTAAGAAAAAAAACCGCCCCTGGTGTCAGGTCTCAGGTGAGAACAGCTAATGGATACAGAGGTCCTAATTAGGCACACACACACGCACAGGCACACACACACATACACACACACGCATACACACACACACACACGCACTGTCTGGGCTATTAGCCTCCACACTGTGTGACAGTACCATCAAATGTGAATCGGGGCTCTTGTTGGAATTAACAGCTGGAATTGTAAATCTCATTCACAGTCAGAACAATGCTCCATTTCACCCTCTGACAATTCTGCCTCAAGCACTTTCTCCTTCGCACACGCATGAACACACACACACGCACGTGCGCACACACACACACACACACACACACACACACATGCACGCACACATACCCACACACCCACTCCGCCTCAGAATTCCCCTGCATGAATTATTCATAATGAGGGGGGGGGGACTATTTGTATTAGAGTTTCACTCCCCCCCCTCAAAGGTCTGTGGAACTACGCCAATGCAATGCGCTGGATCTCGTATCTTCCAGGTTCTTTTCTGCAGGCTTATAATGTGCTGAGATGTGAAGCTGAGGTTATTTTAGCACTAAGCACAAGGACTCAGTGGATGTCTGTGGTCACAATCTTGGCAGATCCTCTCCTCTTAATTAAAGCTGGGCTGCTGGTGTTTTCTCAGCGTCCTTTCAACTCGCACGCACGCACGTACGCACACACGCACGCAGGCACGCACGCACACACACATGCGCGCACGCACGCGCAGTTAAAATATTTCAAATTCAGAAATTGTTCATCAGGGTGTAGTATGCATCATGGACTCGCAGTAAAACGCTCAGTGTTCAAATCAACTCTTCCACAGTACATATGGGCCCCAATGGAGTCTTACATATTCTGTCAGAGTTGAATTAACACTAAATATTTTACCGTGTAACATCCAAAATCCAGAATGGTTTTGCTTCCAGCGGAACAGTGCCCAAGTTCGGCTCTTAGAACGCAGGAGGGGGGTACAGTAATTTGGGTTTCCTTCTTCCAATTCGTTCGACCCTCTGGGCTTTCCCTTGGACCCCCAGATTCTACCACTTTACCTCCTGCTGTCATGAAGCACATCCAGCATTTATGAGCCCCCTTTAAAAAAAAGTGAGCTAATTTTCAGTCTTTGGAGGCCATTTTACATACGAGCCACGAGGTTCTTCTCCGTCTTCAGGTTCAACTTCACTATCCCTTCATTGACGGATCTACATAGCCATTCACAGACATAACATTCATGATAACAAACCTGAAAACACTGAACAGTATAGAGGAAAAAAAAAAAAATTGATTCAAAAGTTGATTTGCCCTATTAGTTTGGATACATAAGTAGTAGTAATCTACTGCAAGCAATATCATCAAATCTGGCTGGACGTAAGACGGTCTGGTTAGCCAAGCTACTGCTGTTAGGCTGCAGGCTCCTGTTCTTGATATTAAAACTGTAAAAAAGGGAAAGGTTTTGAACATTTCGATGAGACAGGACATGGGCCCAGAGGCTACGGGCTAATGGCTCATTTGAAAAGCAGAAATGAAACAAGACGCTGAAGGCTACAGTAAGATCCAGACGAATTTAAGTGCATTCAGTTCAGCGCTCCCCTCCAACACCAAATATTTTAGCTCAGGGACACGCCGTCTTCTCCAGCGAAAATCACCCGAGCCTCATGGGAGTCGACCCCCGAACATGATAAATTTATTTTATTTTATATAGCGCTTTTCATGAACTCAAAGACGCTGCTTGACCCCGCCTCCTCCGCTCAGCCAAGCGGGCCGCAGAGTAAAATCTGAAGGAGGCGAATGCTTTTATTTGATGCTTTTTTTTCTTCTTCTTCCCAAGAAGATGTAGGATGAAATTATAAATGCTAATGATCCTGGTTTGAGGGAAGAGGTGTGTGTGTGTGTGTGTGAGAGAGAGAGATAGAGAGAATGTGTTTGTGTGTATGTGTGCGCGCACATCTGCATAAGTGTGTGAGCATAAGTGTGAGAGTGTGTGCATGTGTGTGTGTACTGTACGTGCGTGTGTGTGAGTCTGTGTGTGTATGGACACATGCACCTGTGTGTGTGTGTGTGTGTGTAGGATAAGGGTGGATAAGGAAAGGCTGAGATGGAGAGACATGCAGTGGGGCCTCAGCTGAATTCTCATTGTAGACGGATTGACCCCTGAGGGAGACAGGAAGTCTCCAATAACAATAAAAAATATATATAAACAAATAAAGAAGCACTGTTGTGATTTGTGTCTGTTTAAAACTTTAAAAAAAAACTGCCATTTCACAACAACATTCATTTGGATGTTATTCATCTTCAAAGACATTTATTCATCAGGGGATACTATCAGTAAAGTGAGCCTGCAATGTTTTTTTTTTTTTTTTCTGCGACTCGGAACAATAAATAGTTTTAAGATTGTCTGGGGAGCGTTTGCGTCAAACCGCTACCTCGCCACCAAACTGGAGAGTGTCCGGAATGTTCCGTGAACGCGGCTCGTTAGCCGAGAGGGTTTGCGCTCGTAGCGGTCCCCAGCCTGTAATTACGGGGCATCTCGTACACACAGCTTCCGTCGCTCCGCAGGAAGACCGACGGCAGAGCCGGGAACGGTGTCACTGCCTGTCGCCGCTTAGGAGAACAACAGTTAAGTTAAAAACCTTATAAACCTTTAAAAAAAAATACGCTGCGGAAATTGTTCTGCTGCTCGCACCTCGCCAGGTCTCTCTTTCTGCAAAAGAGAGTTTGATCTCAGTGAGGAGACTAACCTGGCTAAACAAAAGTTTAAACAAATAAATAAATAAAAACTCAAAAAAACAGATAAACTTTTTATTATATTTTTTATTTAAATCAGGACATTCATGTTCTGTCTCCCCTCCCCTGCCCTTCTACCTGCTCTATTTCACCTCCCCTCCCTCCATCCCCCTCCATCCAATAATTACTAATCCATATGTGATTAATATTCATGAGCCGCTGGACCGTTCACACCAGAGTGCTGGACCACTCTGAGCCACCGCGCAGGAACGAATTGAACTCATTTGTGCGTCGCCAAGGAGATTCGGCCCTGAGGAAAGACTCCGATCCTTCATTTCCTGCGACAGAAAATTTTACAGGTGGCCCATCAACGTGCAATAACGTCCGAAGGCGGCCGCACATATATTATTCAGGGTCGTTCTTTCGCTCTTAATGTGAACCGCAGGCGGGAATCTGCCCCGGACGGCGCAGAAATTGAAACAAGGCTCACGGATGGTACCTGGACGTGTCACCGTCTGCTTAGATGGCGACTGTCCTCACGCTAAAACAAAGCTCTCGTCGCCCCTTGGGGGGGGGGGGGGGCTCGTCCTCCAATCAGGCTTCTGCCTGCGTAAAGCAGAAGAGAAAACATGTGTTCGCTGCAAACGTCCGCGTTCTAAAAACACAACCCAGCATCGTGGCCGAGAGCAACGTCAGGCAGAAATACTTCATCACAGAACAGGTCTGCAATAAAAGACTTTCTTTTTCTTTCAGCCACTTCCGAATCATAACTTTATAGTTATGCTGGAAATCGGTCTACATTATACCTGCATCCAGCTGAGTGAACACTTGATAGTGAGAGTACTCTGCTGGCTAGTGTGCACTTGCTAGGTAGTCTGCACTTAATAATGCAGGATAATGTGCACTTTGGCCAGCTGGATCGTGTGTTACCATTGGATAACCCGCATTTCTTAATGCTCCCGTAATCCTGATTGCATAAATGCTCTGCTAACTGTTTAAGTTCCTTTTGTGTGTTCTCTTCAAATTCTTAAATAGTTAAAAGCTTTTATTAGCCTTTCAAAAGAGTGCCTTGGATTTTTTTCTTCTTTATATCAAACAACCCATTTAAAGAGCACCTTCTGTTGATGTCACTTTTATATACAAGGCCATTCACATAAAGCAGAGCTCCTGCTCTCTGCTACCTTTTATTCTACTAAATACTACTTTTAATAAAAAAAATAAAAATGCACAAGTTAAACCAGATCAAAGCCTCTGCTAAATGCTTTTAATGAACTGTAAAATAGCTGGGAGGTATCTGCACAAGATTATCCCTTCCTGAGATGGCTTGTTCGCTAGCTAACCACAGCACCTTCCGGAAAGTTCCCCTCTCTCTCAATGTGGGGGTCACAGCTTTTATTTTAGGGTATCTTCAATGGCATTGTTTAGTATCATGTGACAAAGAATGACCTTTGGCGCCATTTTGTGTCAGATTTAGGTTTTTTTTCTGATGTGTGCCCTGAAAAGATTTCTCAGCAGAGAAACATTTCCAGATGAGCAGCACCATCTTCCAAGTCTTTACGTTGCATCCATTTATACAGCTGGATATATACCGAAGCAATACAGGTTAAGAACCTTGCTTAAGGATACAACAGCAGTGTCCTAATCAGGAATCAAACCTGTGACCTTTCGGTTACAAGGCCAGTTCCTTACCCATCATCCCTGTGCAATGAGTACGAGGGCAAAACAAAAGCTTTATGACACTGTGCAGTGAAAGAGTGGCTTCATCTTGATTTAATGGGCCCCCGAACAACATTTAAATTCAAGTTATAACTGACAATCCCATCTTAAAAATGGATTCATGCCCCTTTTTCTTTTCTTTTTTACAGAGAAAACTTTCGAAAAACATTTCAAACTCTGCCAGTGCACCAAGTCTTCCTCCCTTTTTGAAACATTTTTGAGCTGTTAATTTTTTTTGTTGTGATTAATTGCAACTTGTAATTTTGCCATGTTGTTTTCAAACTCAGAGAAGCTGAGAAACACGTGCTTGAATCAGCCCACGACTGATGAATGCTATTACTGCAAGCGTAGAATTAAAACCAGGATTCGATCAAAATAGTTTTTAACAACTTCAGATGAATGCTGTTAAAGTGCTGGTTTCTTAAACTCACAAGTACATTTTGGCAGGTTAATTATGGTGATTGTTAAAATTGCCAAATTGTACTTGTGAAGGCTGAAATTGTTTTCCAACAATGTGATGCAATTCCTCAAGTTGAATTACTCAAGTGTATTTTCCCATTGTCAATTTGACCTGGAAATTGTGATGGGACATCTGAAACATGTCAGAAGAATAAGGGCAATTTCATTTTTAAACAAGAGGTTGACCGAAAAGGCTTGGTTTAGATACAGATCTCTGATCTGATCTGGTGGAAAGTCGTCGGAAAAACAGCTAGCGCGTGTAAACTCTACAGTGCGGTGTCACGCGGTAACATCCCAGCCAACCCAAAAAGTGTCCTCACAACGTTACTGGAACGTTCGCGTCAGTGTTATAACATTGCCGCCGCATGGCAGCGACGTTCTGAGTACGTTTTTGCGTCAGCTGGGACCTGCTCAGCATCTACATCCATCCACAACCAGCGAGCCAAAAGCCAGACCGTGGAGAGGAGAAGTGCCAGTTTCTGCGCTGTTCTGTTTCAGCTGCAATGGGCGAGCAAGGGGGCGAGGGGGCGAGCGAGCGAGCGGGAGAGCAGGCGAGCGAGTGAGCGGGAGAGTGGGCGAGCGAGCGGCGAGAGCGGGAGAGCGGGCGAGCGGGAGAGCGGGCAGGAGAGCGGGCGAGCGAGTGAGCGAGCGGGAGAGCGGGCGAGTGAGCGGGCACGGGAGCACAGATGTAGAAATATACCTCGAGGCGATGTGCGCTTTGATTGCGCTCATTTGCATAACGCCACGGCGAACCCGACCTCCGGTAAATCGCGCGGGCCACGCAGTGCTGCCGCACCGAATGGATTCAGCCTCCCAAATGTTCTCCCAGAAGCACTTGCTGCGCCGAAACAGGCTTTGCCACGGTCCTCTTCCGCCGGCGATTAGAACGCATTCCCGCAATAAATGCCATTATCACGGACGGGAGCGGTGACACCGCATTAGGAAGATGAAATCGGAATGCGTCGCGGGCTGGAATCCCACAAGCCCCCTCTGCCTTTCACCAGGCAGCTGTCGAGTCAAAGGCCCGTTTTGTTTTTCACGACGAAATGACGGGTTGCATTGTCCAAAGCACATCGCCCGTCATCTGCCTCGCTAAATCATCCTTTCAGACCTGCGTCCAAGCAGTTGAAAATCTGTATCAGAAAAAAAAAAATGCAAATGCCGGATTTCCCCCCCCCCCCCCCCCACTGTTCTGCATGCCATTGTATACTTGGAATACATGCATGCCATTGGAAAGTAAAGCCAAATGGCACCTTCTCCTGGGGTTGTGGGTAATGTAGTGTAATACTAATTAAAGCATTCCATCAGTATCCAGTCCCCTGATGAATAGCCATTAGTTTGGCTATTTGGGTTGAAATCAAAAGGGAGAAGAATTCCTATGATGTCTGCAACAAGGGCTCCAGGTCTGGTAAATCTGCTATGCAAGGCTACTATTATGCTAGTTAGCTACGTTTAATGATCTTAATTTCTTTCCTTTGTTATCCAATACGCTTACTGTCCGCATCATTGCACTTACGGCTGTGAAGTCCCCTACCATTCTCCATAGATAGACGTAGCCACACTAGCCACGTGTATTTGTTCACTTGTAGGTGGTGCGTTTTGGGAGCATTTGAGGGGGTTAGTGGGGTGATGGGACGCTCCCATCCATGCCCAAACAATCCTGAGGGTTTTTTTTTAATGTCTGACCTGAAATGTGTGTTATTATAGTGACTAAAATTACTTTGAATAGATATTTAGTGGATGTGCAGAGGGTACATCCCTCTGTGATAATTTAGGGTTATTTTAACTATTTTCAGCCCCTTTACGAGCACTTAAAATTTAGTGATTAATTGACAATGAGAAATCAGCCCACAGAGGAGCGATAAATTGCACTTTACTGAAGTTAATAGCACTCTATCAGAGCTAATACTACCATGGACTTTTATCTGTGTGTGGCTGTGCCACGGCTCAGAAGTATGTTTGCACGGTTAGCCTACATTAGCGCTTCAGTGATGCAAATGTGGGCTGCTCTCAGTGGTATAGGGGGTGCAGATATCCAGGTGCAGGTGAGGGGTGGGGAGGGGGGGTGGGGGGGGATCCAGGGCCTGTCACTGCTGTCCATATCACTCAGGCAAATCCACTCCTGTTCGCACACTGCAAGTCCCCCCGGATCAGTGTGTCTGCCCAAGGAGTCTAATGTAGTGTGATAGGGCTGGAAGACTGGCCAAAATTCAACGCCAAGGTGTCCTATCTCCCCCACAGGTAGGGAGATCTACCTCCCCCCTTGCCCCCCCCCCCCTCCCTCAGGTATAAGGCTTTTCTTGTCAAGCGCCAGGCCATATTTGTTCAACTTTTTTTTTGTTGTTGTCATGGTATTTGCTCAATGTGAAACCCTGTGATAAGCTACAGACATTCCCTTCAGCCTGCAGGTATGTGTGTGTGTGTGTGTGTGTGTGTGTGTGTGTGTGTGTGTGTGTGTGTGTGTGTGTGTGTGTGTGTGTGCGCGCGTGTGTATGTGTGTGTGTATGTGCGTGTGTATGTGCGTGTGTATGTGCGTGTGTATGTGTGTGTGTATGTGCGTGTGTATGTGTGTGTGTATGTGCGTGTGTATGTGCGTGTGCGTTTGTGTAATATTTGGATTTAAGCCCCTGGGATGTGTAGGTTCCTTCTGCACCTTGTTTTTAACAGGGGAAAAAAAACATTTAGTGACAGATACTCTGAGATCCAACTTTCGAAATGTCAGTCACTTCACTTCAGGTTTCAGTCTCTTTCCCAGTCTCTCAACAGCTAGCATTACACCTGATGTAGCTTCTGGCACACAGTCTCAATTTAATTAAATTTCTTCAAAAGAAGCAGACTGAGAAAGATGAGACTCTTCACAACAGGGGAGTTGTTTTGGTGGCAGTACATGGGATTCAGTCCAAAACACAAATGGGCATATAATACCTGTGCCACAAAAAGCCTAAGTTCTCCATTCAAGAACAGTTTCTCCTCAGACTTGGCTATATTGAAATCTGGAGTCATTCAAAATGCAGGCGCGTCAACCATGGCTTTCTTCAAACGTGCAAGAACAGAGCTTGCTGACGACAGTTCTGGGCATCAACAGTAGGATTGTTTTCAAGACCTTTATTTGTAAAGATCTAAGAGGTGACAATAATAATAATATCGTGCACCACAACAACAAGAACAAGAAGACCAACGACAACAACAGAAACTAATTTGTAGAACATGAGGCCGCTTGTGTGCTTTATAATAACACAATAAAGGACTATTCACAGAAAAAAAATCAGTGTGCCTAAAAGAATTATAACTTTAAATTCTTAAATAATGCTGTGTAAATAAGCTGTCTCCTTAAAGATGACTGCAGACATTCTGTGCAGAACGGATAAGTTCAGGCAGAGAGTCTGATTAAAAAAGTTTGACTGAAAAGTCAAAGTCACCCTTTTTTTAGACTAGCTTTTGGGACACATTCACGGTGTACAATGGCCTGCTATTCAAATCAAAATTAGGCCTTAACTTTGACATTAAACGTTTTTCTCCACAAACTCCAGGTAACCCCAATTCTGTCAGCCGATGCCCTTTACCTGCCACCGCCGGAGAAGTGCTGAATGTGGCTTTCGGGAGAACGCGCCGCCTCCATTTCCCCGTACCCGCGCGAGAATCACCCGTCCAGGAAATCCCATTATAACCGCCTGAGACTTGGCACTTCAGCAGTGGCCCGCTCAAGGACTTCCAGAGCTGCTGTTTTAAAAACACCGCATGACGAACATTAACTAATTAACTTCAATTGATGAACGCCTAATTGAACGCTTCCAAATTAGCGGCCACAAAAACGTTTTTGTGACGCTCCATTTTTAAAAGTGTTAAAAGAAGATTTACTCATAACTGTTGCAGAGTGCTAAATGATAAACAATCATGAAACTTGCCTTCATCGAGAACTGTCATGGTAAGGATAGTGATATATTCAAGACCTAGAATGCATAGGGCATCGATAAAAATCTGGAATAAAATGACGGTCCACGCTTTAGGCTAAGAACCTTCCTCAGTCTTGAAGTTCCAGTTCCCTGTCCTTAATTAACTCGAACAAACTGAAAAAATGGGTGCAGGCTTTTTTGAGAAGGACGTGAGCGAGTACTACAGGAGATCTAACTGTACAGGAAGGGGGAGAATGAAGGAGACCGCAGAGATTAAAATGAACCAAACTCCTCCTAGATCTGAGAGCCCCTCGTGTGATAAGAATCTGTTATGAAAGCCAGGCCAACCTCTAAGAGCGTACATCACAGAGATGTGAGCTTGTGTGAGGACAAAAAAAAAACTCTGCGATATGAAGTATGTTATCTAGTCTTCCTCAGACAATCTCAGATGGCAGCCTGTAGCAAACATCTGTAAGGACAACGTGATAAAGTGATAATGACCGTTGTACTCTTTTCTTCAGTGTCTGAAATACGTTTTTTTTTGCACCAAGAAAAGCTGGCTTCTAAAAACGGAAGTTGCCCTTTTCCAGCTTATTTTTTTGAAGCTATGTAATCATTAAATCCATCAAATGCAGGGGCTTCGAAAGAGGCCTTGAATCCTAAGCAATCTAAGATTAAGACAGATTGTGCATCCCATTAGGCGAAGCGACCATTAGCTAACAGACAGTTGCTCAAAACAGCGAGAGGGTCTGCAGAGAAGATGCTGCCACATGCCACTAATCTCTTTACTAGGGCATTATCTTGCGAGCTTTGAGGAGGGGAAATTGATTCCTGGGTCGATTCCGACTGTTAGGGGCGTCCCGAATCTCTCACGACTGAAATGAGTGGAATCTCCGAACGCCGAGACCGTGCCTGAAGAGCTGGATCAACAGAGAGGGGCCTTTTCATTGGAGGAGCACAAAAGAATAACGGAACGTTTCCATCCTCTCGCTCTGTTGTGAATGGAAGAGTGCTACCACCTTTTTCTTTTTTTGGCTGGACCGCTACAGCGGGCCCAGCCCTACAAACGCGAACGTCTGTGACTGACTGACTGAGTGAGTGACTGAGTGAATGATGAAGTTACACCATTGGTCGGCCGAGTTATGAAGTCACACCATTGGATCGGCCGGATCACGTGTGTTAGGTCCAGCCATATACTAGGTTTTAACCTGGTCCTGTTTAGACAAGGTGTCTGCATCTGTAAAAATAATATAATAATAATATATAATAATCATAATAATAAATAAAATAATCATAAAAAATAAACCCTAGGCGCTGCTTCCATTTCTTCCCTGTCATAGTTCCTCTCGAGCACCCTTTAAAACAACAGCTGCTGCTAATTAAAGTACATGCCACAGGTATGCAAATAGATGCAAACGCGCAACGCGCTCCTCCCCCCGAAACCCACTGCCCCCGACCGCTCAGGAAGTGAGTCACGGGTAGCGGGGGCTGTAAGGGGGGGGGGAGGGACGTCTCGGTTCGAGGCTACGGCGAACATCTGCCCGCGCCGGGGAGAGCTCGCGTCCCTCGCGCGCGCAAAAACGAGTCCACCGTTTCCCCCGCGCCGCTAATCTCCGCGGTAATTAGGCGCAAACGCACAGGCAGTTTACGCCGCGGCTCCTCCGCATTCATTACACTCGTCTGATAAGTGACACAAAGGCTCCAGCCTGTTTGCGAGGGCGGTAAGTGCGTCCCACCGAGGCCCGGCGGTTTCGCCCGCGGCGGCGGCTTTCCCGCTCTGGGTAACCTCGCGGGGGGGGGCCGGGGCTCTTGTTCGGTGACGCCGCGCGCGCCTGCGACTACGCTCGCGCGTTACGCGCTACAAAAAAAAAAAACTACGCCGACTGTGTCAGAAATGAATGCGGCGCAGCCCGCTAACGGGCTACGTTGTGGCTTTTAAATACAGGAAGCAGCTTCACGAGCTGTTTATCACTGACTCGTATTATCCACAATGACTGTTATATTTGCGAAAATCACTCACACCACATCTGTAAGGGGATGTGTGCAAACGTGTTGCAGTTTATCAAGTAAAAGGTTCCGGCTTTAGGACGATGTAGCACTTGTCAATGAAAGACACTAGATACTGCGCTGTAAGTGCTTGGAAGCGGTGTGTAACCAAACATGGCAACAAAAAAAAAAAAACATGCTTTTTATTGATGATCCCATACCAACAACAACAACAACAACAACAACAACAAAAGATGTTGATGTACGGGACTGAACATGCAGTCGCTCTGAGCTTTAGTGAGGTATTTTATTAGCTACATTCCAGCTAGAGCTCCGGGCATGGAGTGCACCCACAGTGCCCCACCACACGACCTCACCAGTGGCAACGAAGAGCACATTCCACAGAGAGCCAGCGCGAAGAGGTCACATGGTGCGCACACAACTCGTTTTTTACGTCTTTGCGCTTCTGCACCTAGGCGGGGCAGGTGCGATCACTGCGAACTCCCACATTCAACAGGAGGTGTTTTCTCCAGTTTAGGAAAGCGAAGAACCTACACTAGACCAGATTTGCTGCATCTGCCTCCGACCAGCTCTGCAGTGTCCCTTTGATGCGTCCAGCATGGGGGGCTTGCCAAAATGCACAATTGCGTGACGTGAAAAACAAAAAAGAGGCAGAGAGAGTTAGCCTACAGAGTGTGACATCACGCCTAGAGAACCAATGAGAGTGTGACTAGTTTCCCTGCCTGGGGAAACCTGGGTCTTTAGCTCAACTGACTAATTTTACCTGTTCTTGCAGACGCACCCCTCTCATGCCAGTGCAGGACCCCCAGGCCAGATTATTGAGGGCCTATACAGGTCCTGCTAGCATTCGTTTTAACCTTTTAAATCGACAAGTTCAGGCCCAAGGATGCAGGCGAGTTAATGGTGTGATCAACTGCTTTCATGAATCGATTATTCACTGGACATTCATATTTCACGCTTATTTATATATTTATTTATTTATTGAATTACAATCATGTACACGGCAGGGTATAATCTACCTGGCTGTGTAGATACAGTGTAATTGGTTATTAAGGTCTTAGTGTACAGATGCATGTCCGCATTAAGTAAACTCACACTGTGAAATTGGAAGAATCATTAGCGTTCGCTGATGATTAAATGTGCTTGTGAGCAGGGGAAAAGGGTCAGAGAACTTACCTTCCTGCTCATTATGATCCTAAATGTGCTTTTCATGAAGAAAAATCCAATGTCTCACCCATTAACAGAGTGCCTCCTTTCATCTAATTGAATGTGGTCGTGTTTTGTGCACTTCTAATGAAGAACTTTTAGTCACAACGAATGGTTTCCTGGAAAAAAAGTACATTCTCTTTGATATAATTACAATAATTAAATGAGACCTAATCTCTTTTCACAATGTGCTGAAAGACCAAAGAAAAGAACATGCTCAACGAATCGGGATCATGTGTACATAGCTGGTGAGGGCAGTGTTTGTGACTAGCATTCTGAACTGTGTGCGTCCCATTTTGAGCTCCCAGTCTCGGAAAACTCACATTCGCCATCTTGAAATAAATAAATAAATAAATAAAAACAGATGTAAGTGTGCCGATAAAACGTGCAATAAATCCAGAACTCGGTCCTGAGGGGACATATTAACTCCGGCAAAACAGTGTCTGTGGCCGAGTCTGTTTGGGCTTCCGCACAGTAATTAAGTGATCACGATTATAGCCTGAGATAAAAGAAAATGGCTTCAGCACCCTCTCTAGAACATTCCGATAGATTGGACGTGTTCCATTACCGGCGTCCTCAGACAGTGTTTTTGTGTGCGAGGTCAGGGTGCAGTGTACATTAGCCAACAATACACTCGTACAGAGTCATCCATTTTTGCACTATATGATTATGTCTGGAGGAATATGGAGGCATGACCCATCATTAAGTTCAATCTAAAACCACGTAAATGCAGCTGCTCCTCGTCCTAAAGCGTCGAAAATCTCGAATCGACGCAAACAGAATTGTGTCCACCTGCAACAATCGGATTTCAAGTGAAGAGAAGATTAACAGCCACTTTGTGAAGATAAAGCAAAGAAAGGCATTGTAATTAATTCTAATTATAATCCGGCAGCAACATGCTTTCCGAGACCCGTTGGTAAGTCATATGAAGGAATCAAACGGTTATCACCAGGTAGACGTGCTATAAATAGCCGTGCATTGTACACCACTCATTAACATTCACTCAAATCAAAATAAGAGCGGTGCTAAGTGCATGAACAGCTGTTAGTGCTTTTGCAGTTGTTTGGATATGTAAAAAAAACAAAAACATGTGAATTTCACATTTTTACATGCAGTTTATTTGTCTTTAACGAACGGCTGGTCACATGGTACAGGTAGGTGCTCCAAACATGGGTTGTCTTGGGCTGCCAATGGCTTTTGGAACCGCCGCCTAGATTATTGCAAAATACGGTACATGGATCTGTATTCACATTACAAAGGGCCTTTCTCTCATCCTCTCGTATGCGAAACAGAAAAGGCTGTGTGGGAGGGATAAAGCAAAGCCCGATATAACTCTGAAGCGGCGGCGGACTTATTTACAAACTGCGAGAGACAAAGTGGTGAGACGAGCGTGCTTTGAAGGTAATCCGAAACGCGAGAGCGGAAATTGCTTCGGAGTGCAACTCATTTTGGGAATATACAATTAAGCCGTATGTCAGAATGTGAGAAGTCTGCCAATAGCGTTGCACTGTATGTACAGAGATATACTGTAGAGGCGGGAGATCTATTATATATTAAGGCATTACGAAATGCAGCTATGAAGCTTGCGGAAGTCCATCAATGCCGAGGTCTCATTGGCTCACAAGCTCAGATGTGGGGAAGGAGGTGAACGAGGCCCAGGGCTCATTATTATTTACACTATTCCTTGCATCCTTTTCTCGCGTTTCAGCTCCAGCCAATGGAGAATGCAAGGAGAGGATGCGAGGAAAAAGATGGAGGAAGCGAGGCAACATTGGACGTTGTCCAAACGTAACAAAAACTCTGGAGAGAATCTGTGTTCAGGTCATTTTTTTTTCCTGTCCTAAGAAGACGCACCACTGTGCTATACATCGGTGGGAAGTTTAGCCCAGTAAGGAATTTCAGAGAAAAAGAGAAAGAAAGAGAGAAAGAGTGCGAGAGCAGAAGCAAAACAGAGAGAGAGAAAGCAGGGGCAAGAGAGAGAGAGAGAGAGAGAGAGAGAGAGAGAGAGAAACCATCTTTGTCACAATTCCACCACGAATACTTGTGACAACAAAAATATAATCACAAGATCATCTGGCACTACAAGGAGGCATCTGGCCCTGCAAGGAGAAACGAATAATGACAAAACACAACACAACAGCGCACACACTAAAAAATCAAGGTCCAGCCTGTCCTCTCCAGGGACGTGACACAAGGTCCCATCAGTCGCCCACGGTAACACAAACTTTGGTGCATCATGCGCAAGTGAGTGACGCGCGAATTCCACCCGCGGCCTCGCTGCCACCAGCCCCCTCAGAACACCGCCCGCCTCCAGAGACCCTGTCCCCAGCCTCTTTTATTCTTCATGTGGAGCCAAGTAGCCAGCTTGGCCTGCCCAAAAATAAAACAGAGAGAGAGAGAGAGAGAGAGAGCGGAGAGAAGAGAAGGTGGGAGAACTACTCGCTATTTGCTACTGTTGCTAACACAAAGAGAGTTCATGAACGGGATAACAGAGATCGAACCACACAGGTCATATCGTAATGTGTGCAGGAGCCCATTGAATAGTACCTGGAATGCGTTGTACAGAAAAGTGCACATACACATGGGTACAAGGATCAACATTCAGTGGGTTTACTGAATGTGATAATTGAAGCTGCCATTTTCAAACAAGGTCCTTGAATATATTGATACTCTGCTAATTCACAGAGATCAGTAGATCAGTAGTTAATTTTCTTCATTTCATTGCCAGTTGTTTGAAACAAAAAAAAAAAACCCTTTCCAATCAGTGAATTGTTAAATGCTATGCAAAAAAAACAGAACTCTTTAAAAAGAAAAAAGAACTTTAAAAGCTGCAGGCCATTTCTTTTTTTTTTTTCAAGCTTTTTACACCAGCAGCAATAATCAAAAAAAGAAGCTTTATCAAAACAGTAACAGATGTAGGTAACATTTATAGAACATTTCATGAGGCATGGACACCCACAGCAACATCAATAACTGAACCATTTAACATCAAAACACAGAAGATGATTAATTTTCTTCAGCGATTCTCCCCAGGGATATTGATAGCCATTTGGTCTCTCGCCAGGAAATGTGCCCAGGCAAAGACTTTTTAAGGATAACAAAAAGGACATAATGTTCAAATAAGCCAGAAAAATAAAACCAGGCTGATCGCACATTGTTCCAAAAGAATCCTAATCACATTTTTTTTACAGGTATACGAAACCATCAAAAGTGCACCAACTGAAACCCTGTTGCTTGGGCTCAATCTCTCATCTTCTGTCTCGGGACGTTTGCGAGAGTTTGCGAGATTGGTTTTTATGCATCGGAAATTTGAGCCAATGTTCCGCGAGAAGTCGATAGTAGACTCGGCGTGAGACGTCCCCCACGTACATAATGATTAAACAAAAGTAATTACCTCATTTTACTTTGCTGACATTTTGCAGATGCTCTTATACCAGGGGATTTACAATGCAGACACAAGTACAAAGGACAGCGATTGACTAATTCCCTTAAGGGGGAAAATGTAGACCCGAGGGAGACAGCGAGGACAAGGAGTCCAGTCCCAATTGACGAATTGTCAACTGCCGTATTGAACATAAGAAGTTATACAACAAGAACTAATCTACCCTACCCCCACCCCCCCCCCCCCAAAAAAAGCAATTAAATGAACAACAAGGAACTGCAGGCTCTGAAGAAAAGGTACATCTAAATCAGGCATCAGTGCTATGTAAAAGTCCTAGAGAGGGTTGAGGTGGAGTGTTCAGTAAGAGTCCCAGAGAGGGAGGAGGTGGAGGGACTGTGCACCTGTGTGTGCGTGTGTGTGAGTCACTGCATGAGTGTGTGTCCGTGTATTGAGAAAACGAAGGACACAGCAAACAGCAACACCAAATTCCAGCCCCCACCCCCCAGTCCCGCACAGCATATGTCCTTAACAAAATGACAAAATGGGTTGCAGTATGAAATTCGGCCTGACAAGTTCCGATCCCCCCCCCCCCCACCACCACCCCACTGCCCTCCCCAGGCAGAAGACGAGTGATGCTCTGAACATCGTCCAGCTGGATTCCGCTATGACTAGCTTTTAATTAACCACATCTGGCCAATTAAGCAAAGCTATGTGGGGAGGGCATGGAACAGAAGGGGGGTGTGAGTTAAGGGGGGGGTAAAAGATCTTTTATTTCAATTCTGCTACCTGCGGGGGTGAACACAAACAAAAGCGCGACGGCAGACTAACAGGCGACCGTGAATGCGAACGGTAGGCGTCATAAACTTAATCGTCGCTTCACTTCCCGAGTGCCTCCCCCCCCCCCCCCGCCAGCAGCCAAAAGGGGAGGGGCTATCGATTACGGAATCCCTGTCAGGGGAGCACTCAGGTAAGCACTGGGGGGCTGAAGGCATCCGCCGGCGACAGCTGGTGGGGCAGTTGGGCCAGAGTGTGAGTGTTCGAGGCGATTACCCAGCGATTAGCCCACCCCCTCCACCATACGACCCCGCGGGCAGAGCCGTACATCTTCATACCGCATCACCCCTGAGTCTGAGGACAGACCCTTTCTCATTTCTCTCATTTTTATTCTTTTTAAAGACCATTAACCGCCCCCTTGTTATCAAGGACTACAACTGGCGAAGGGACACGAAGGGCTGGCTGGCGTGTATAAATGAGCACGCTGACCCTGTGTGTTAGACCTTGGGGAAGAGCGGGGGGGTTTTTGGAGTGTTTTTCTCAACATTCTAAGCCGGCGTTCTAGAACTCTACCGCTTTCAGTCGCCAGCGGTGATTGTGACATCAGCATTAGAACGTTCCGTTCAGAACATTCCAGTAGGTTATTTGTGAGCCTGCACCTTGAGCAGTTGAATGAGAGCGGCCTGCCGCTGATTGACAGCTCGCAGCGGCGACCCGCGCTTCCTCGAACCCTCCCCGAGCAGCACGCGCGCCGTTCTGACGCGACTCGACGGCAATTAGCGC
Source organism: Anguilla rostrata (assembly GCF_018555375.3). Lineage (NCBI taxonomy): Eukaryota > Metazoa > Chordata > Actinopteri > Anguilliformes > Anguillidae > Anguilla > Anguilla rostrata. The sequence goes on along the minus strand of NC_057934.1, from coordinate 7,988,177 downwards.
TCGGAACCGACAGGCCGCGACTACTACAACGACGAGCGCCGCTAGCCCCCGGGGCGCTAACGTGTGCGTGTGATGGATTATGATGAGCATCTGCATGCTTGTCCCCCCCCCCCCCCGTTAGGTCTGCTTTTCAGAGACCAGGAGAAGAGAGATAAGTGCGGTAAGCGATGATTACATGCAGCTCAGGCTTCCAGCTCGAGAGGGGAGAACGCACAGCAGCCTAACAGTACCAGGGCTGCTTGTACCAGCACAAGTCCGTGCTACCCAGCGTAGCCTGCTTGTTGCTTCGCCTTCTAATTATGTCCAGCACATTCACTGTACATTTTCCACCCCTGGGGGGAAGAGAATAAAATTTAGAGTATAGTGGTGCTAAATTAATATGATTCTGCCCTGCTGAGTTATTAGATTCAGTTAATGAATATTATCAACCAATAACCATTGAGGAGGGAACTACCAATGCCTTTTAACTTGAATTTACTTCAACCAGGAGAAGCCAACCTATTAGAATTACATAAAATAATATACAACATAAAATAGATTTTTACAGTTATACACAAAGACAGTTCTGAAAAAAACATTTCTAAAGGGTTTTTCCTGTGGAAAACAGGCCAGATGTGGCACATGTATTGACAACATAGCTGGACAGTTGTGATCTTCGGGGTGGTAAAAATAAGAAATGTTGTAAAAACCCAAGGGAGAGATGGAAAAGCAAATAGGATATGGATTCAAATCCCGTTTACTGTCATTCTCAAATGGCCTTACAAAGATTGATATAAACTTTTATAGGATTTTTATGGCACAGACCTTGTTTAAAAAAATCCACACTGTTCATTTCACATGAGGAAATTCAGGTCTGTCAACGATGCCCCTTGAATACTCTCATGTGATTTTCCAGGGCTAGGGCTCTTCTTCAAACATAGTTACATGAAACTGGATGTAAAGCCACTCTGGATAAGAGCATCTGCAAAAGAAACAAATGCAATGTAAATGTTAAGTGAACCCATCCTTATATCTGGTATTTCATGATCTACATTCGTCCTTTGGTTTGTGTCGTGTGCAGCTGGCACCCCTAACTGGGTCAAAGGAACATTTGGGTCAACTTAGATGCAGTATTAAGCAGGTTCTACGCCCCTGACTACTCTATTAAAGTGGGTCATGATTATGTATTAGTTCCCCCTCGCCGTTGAACAGGTGTTCTTTTGAAATGGAGACTGACGTTTCGACATGGCGTCTTCTTCAGAGTCGAGCCGAAAACGTCTGTCCTACTTAAATAAACGTGCTTTATTTTATATGAGTGTCCCAGTGTGTACTTTCGGTCTCTCTGAAGAGCCCAGGTATTTATTTTTGTTGCCGGCGTTCTTTGGAGTTTAAAGTTTAACTGGCCACACAGAAAAGATGTTTAGTGTTTAGCTTGTCAGCTCTGATAGCACATGCTACACAGACAGAACACATTTGATCCCATCTGGACTCGTACAGCAAACACACACATTCAAAGTTAGTTCAATTTCAATTAACAAGGAGCGTTTTACAGTCTCTCAGTAAACTGCACACAGAGCGCGCGTTCGCACGCACACACACACACACACACGCAAACACACCGACGCACACACGCACACACACACACGCACACTTCAAAGGGCTGTTAAAACACGAGGTATTCCGTACAACCCTCAGCCCCTTGGACCAGGGAGGTTTTTTGCGGTGTGATATTGCACCTTTTAAATCAAAGTTTAACACTAAAAGGCCACTTTTGTCTCACAGCTATAATATCTGTCAGTTGAATCCGTGAAATGTGTGTGATGCCGCGGATGGGGTGTTCGCGGCACTCGCTGAGGAATTGCACGCCATAACCGATCCACAGATCTCATTTAGCGTATTCTATAGAGAACAGTTAGTGCGATAGCATGGGCCGGTAATGACCTTTTCTGGTCATAAATTTAAATGGAGTTGGTAAATGCCTTCGACAGCTCTTTCAGCGATGCTAATGCCTGGTAATGAGAAACAGTATCTCTCTGAATCAAAGTCGCGCCGTGGCCGAGCAAATCTGAAACGACATCCCCCCACCCCCCACCCCCTCCCCCTCCCCCTCCTCCTCCCCCCCCCCCCCAATCCAATTCAGTGAAAGAAAATTTATAGTGTTTTTAAAAAGCTGAAAAAGGGAAAAATTCAAGGGCAAGGTGGACGTTTACGTTTTTTTTCGAAGCTTTATTCATCTCAAAAGCCTTTTTTTTTTCTTCGCCAGAGGAGACGCATTCGTTTTCCCGCTGAAATTACTGGAGCTGAAGCAGGAGGAGGAAAGAAAGAGCTGAGAAAGCGCCGCTGAGATGAGATTTCTGACAGTCGAGCACGCACGCGTTCCCCACGCACTGGGACAGCGGTGGAAGAATGAGGTGTCATGGAAGCAAAACGCAGCAACGTATATATAAATCAGTGACAAAACTGATTTCAGCCAATAATTGTGCTTTTTTTTATTGAGAGCCCTATCTTCTCACTGGTTCACCCAATCACGCAAGCCAGTGATCGAGAGAGTACTGTAACTCCACTCATTACAGGGTAAATATAGTTCTCCTGGATTCATTATGTTAGCCATTTTATACCCCCCCTTCCCTCCCCTCCTTTCCCCCTCCACCAGGAAATGCACTCCAGGAAATTTGTACACACGCTGGCAACATCCCGTCAGTTAAGTTGTCATTTAGATTTTCTCATAAGGAAACGTCATAGAGGATTAGTGTCAAATACATTATAAGAGCATTCTAAATGAAAGTTTTGAAATGGAAGATTTTTTAAACATTTTTTTAACAAAGCCTCCTGATAAAATTTACATGAATGACAATGATATTTCAAAACTTATTTTTTAACCTGAATAAAGCAACAGCACTGTAAACTTATGAGCTACCTGGTTATGTTTACAGTACCGTAAGGTTATGAGCAGCCTGGTCAGGTTCACAGTACTGTAAGGTTATGAGCAGCCTGGTCAGGCTCATAGTACTGTAAGGTTATGAGCAGCCTGGTCAGGCTCATAGTACTGTAAGGTTATGAGCAGCCTGGTCAGGCTCATAGTACTGTAAGGTTATGAGCAGCTGGTCAGTCAATATGAGTTAGAGCAGCCTGGTCAGGCTCATAGTACGAAGGTTATGAGCAGCCTGGTCAGGTTCACAGTACTGTAAGGTTATGAGCAGCCTGGTCAGCCATAGTACTGTAAGGTTATGAGCAGCTGGTCAGTTAGGCTGTAAGGTTATGAGCGGTCTGGTCAGGCTCATAGTACCGTAAGGTTATAATGAGGCTAGTACCGAATTTTGAGACTGTCAGGCTCATACGTACAGTATGACAGCTGGTCAGGCTCATAGTACTGTAGTTATGACAGCCTGGTCAGGCTCTAGTCTTAGGTGACCTGGGCAGCATAGAGTAAGTTATGAGCAGCCTGGTCAGGCTAGTGCTAGGTTTGGCACCGGTCAGCTCATAGTACTGTAAGGTTATGAGCACTGCGCTACGTACTGAGGTAGAGAGGCTCGTATATCAAACTCTGCAAGTATGACAGCTGTAAGCCAATCAACCCAATGGCCAATCAAATATGGTTATGAACCTGAAAAGACAACATAAACCCACGTATCCCATTGAAAGCTAACCTACATTGTATGAACCTGCAACCTGTTTATGTAGTACAAAAGAATTAAGAATAATTTAGTAGAATGGGGCTGTTTTGTAGGTATTTTTACTGCAGTGATTGCTTGACATTATGAGGGGAAGTCTTTCATTGAACTTGTATTGAGCTCCAATATTTCCAACTATGGTCATGGGTATCTCAATTGTATTGCCGAAGGCAAAAGGCTAGAATCCCCCAGAAACCTGGAGATGAATTTTACATTTCACACATCACAGACATAAGTGGGAGGGGATAAAGCTAATAATTAATTAATTATTCAGAGGAATAGGGCGTAGCATATCAGAAATTCCCTTTGATGGACTCGCGAAATCAGATCTGTACATTCATAGCATGCACAATAACGCTTGCAAATTTTACAAATGGGCATAGGCTGCAGTTTCATTGGTACTTAACCCTTTGAAGACTGGGTTTTTTGGAATGTTTTTTTTTCTCTCCAAAATTCTAAGTTAGTGTTCTAGAACTCAATTTCTTTCAATCACCAGCAGTGATTGTTACATCAGCGTTAGAATGTTCAGTTAATAACATTCTAATCACATATACAGTATGTGATCTCAGTCCAAGTTACTCAGCGTTGCAGCTGCCATAGCAACTTGACTGAATTCATGGCTGACGTGACAAATATCTGGAAATAGCTGGGACAATATCAGCGTTGGCAGAAGAGTGTTGTGGCCTTCCAGTTCAAAAGTTGTTTTACATACTCAGATAAAGAATGATGAGTGGTCAGCTCTTGAAAAACTAGGGATGGCTGCCTAGTTTTTTAAAGCAGGTCTAATATAAAATATTTTTTAAAACAGTTTGTATGAAAATCCTGAGGCTATTTATAACCAATTTGATAACCAATACCCCAAAACACATCCTCTCTGTAGCCTTGAAAATTAATGACTTTAATCATAAGAGTGGGTTTGGCTTAACCATTTAATTAACCTCAGCTGAGTGGTAGACCATAATTAAATAATGTCTTATTTTTAATTGTGTATTATTAATTGTGTGGGAACTACTTTTACCATTGACTGGTACTCAGCCAGTTGAAAGAGGGCCTTGTTGTCATTTGTATGCTTTAATACAGTAAAACCGACCACTCATGTTAAATTTATCCCAACACACACGTACATGCACACACACACACACACACACACACACATAAACTTTTACAAATGCATAAAAAATTGACTTGGCATTCACACTCACACAAAGATAGCTGAAGAACCCCCTCAGAAAATAAAATATTTGGTTTAATCAAAAATAGTAAACAGAAGTCAGAAGTGGGATGTCACGTAAAATATACAGTGCATCCAGGAGCCCATTTATCACCTTTATAGCCTTTTCAGAAAAAAAAAAATAGGAGGCATTCTTAGGGTTTCTCACTGAGTAATGACGAGACGTGAAAGCTTTGAGAATATTTGTGTAAAATAAATAAGTGTGAACATGTGCATTGAGATGGTGCCGATGGAAAAAAAAATCGCTTTCAAGTTTCTGGCTCTGGGGCAGGAATGGTGATCATTTCCTTTGTAATTCCGGGAGGTCCCGACACCTGCCCCTCAGCTATGACATAACAGTACATGATCCTCAAATCCTGCTTCGCGATTGGCTCACGTACCAGAACGTGTCCTATCAGTGACAGGCCTTTTGGGGGGTATAGAGAGCTAGCGGGGGCGGAAAAGAAATCTAACAAACATTGTTTACAGGATTTAAAAGTGAAGTAAAAAAGCCGTACTGCTATTCCATCGCCTTTGAGGAATTTGTCTTTGGCTCTCTTTGGCTTTGTGACCACGCATTGAGATGAAACATCTCCCGAGGCAAGTGGGAAATAGCCGGTTGCCTCTTCAGTCGCATAATCACTTATCTACAGTCGATATGCTTGGTTTGTGCGGCATTACGGCAGTTTGTTCAGGTTGCCACGGACGCAACCCGGAAGGCGGGGATAATCGCCTTCAGAGGCTCGGGATTTGCCGGAAGGGTTTCGCCCCCTGCTCTCGTCCAATCGGAGGCTCGGAACGCCTGCGTCTGATATTCGGGGGGGGGGGGGGGTGCTGCTCTTCGATTTGGGGGGGATCCGCTGATGGTGGCCTGTGGCCTTGACATGCGGAAAGCAGAGATTCTTCTCTTACTGAGCGGCATTTGTCCTTTGATTGGCATCTGGATTGATTTCACACACCGTTACCAAATCGTACTACATGTTTTTATATGATGAATTTTGCAAAGCATTTGTGATAATGTGCTATACAGCAAACCCCTACAAAAGCAAACATATGGTAATGGGGAAAATCTCTTTGGTGGAACAAACAGAAAGAAACCTTAGAGAGGAACCAGACTCGATATGGGGGAGCCCGTCCTCCACACTGAAGGGATCAGGGCTTGGGTTGATAGTGATCAACATGGCCTATCGATCGATATTCAATTAATTGATGAGGCATTCATTCAAGCTGAATGCACCTGTGAGTAGTACAACGTTGACACGTTGACATGCAAAACACATTTAATGTCGATTGTCAGTTGGGTTCAAGTGATTAAATTTAACAAGCTGTTGATTCCTCTTCACCCTGCGTGTAAAGTGGTAGCGCTACCTGCATGCATAAACATTGCTGAATACTTATGTTTATGACAAAGACATGACAGTTTGACTTCATGGCACTATGGGTTCTACTTCACGAAAAATAATTTAGGCAGGCAGTTTTTCTTTTTTTTTTTTTTACTTTTCACCACATCCGAAGTACAGACGTTTGAAGGAATCGTCAGCTTGAAGTAGAAATTCACTCTAAACGGAGGCCTGAACAATCAGAAACAGATTAAGATTTACAGCTTGAGACAGTTGCCAAACGAAAGGCTCTACTTGAAAACTTTTCCCTGCTGGCCGGTCATTTTGCAGGGTGGACAAAGATATTTCTGCACACATCAGGCCCAAGTGAATATAAGTGCATTGAGTTCACACAGGTGATCATTGTCCTGGGACACTGGCTAGTAGCCAAAACCTGCAAAATACAAAAGCAGGCACAATTGCTGGGTCAGTAAATTGGTTAACGCGTTTTTTTGTGCTCGCTGTATAATCAAGTCTCTGCTGTTGCATACATTTCAGATTCTGGTAGACTACTGCCACTACAACATGTATTCAATCAACATTTTTCCTTAACTTACCTTGTAGGTAAACACAAGCGTTGCACAAACGTTGCATTTGTGCAAGTTTGTTTTGGTTGATCGCTGAACTCGCCAAACAGCGTTTGTGAAGAGAAAGGATGCTTCTTGCATTCAATTTTTTAGACAAAGATAAAGATAAGTGTTCATTGAATCCATGCCCATCACAGGGGTGACATTTCTCCAATGAGGATCTTGCATAATTAGTAAGGCCATTACATCCATCAGTTTAGAAAGCATACAACAATCACCTGAGGGCATTAAGGTCAATTGGTCCAATTTCTTCGACCCGAAGAAGGCAAGTAGTATGGGTTAAGCAAGCTCTGCAACAATTCACCGACAGATTTATTTTAGCATATTCAATACCCATCTTCACAGTTTCAAATGTGTACATTCACCAGATGCGTTTAGCCAATCGACTTGCAAAAGGTACATCACAAAAAGGTTCATGCTGCGCGGCCAGATGCAAGTCTTGTGCACATGCACACAAGCACAATACCATACATTACTGAAACACGCATGTATCACCTCCTCATTTACCACCAGTCAGATACACATCACTAAAGCATTTGTGCCTCCAAGGCACTGACTGACTCACTGACTGACCTCTTGTTTGTGCTCTAGGGAAAACAAAGACTTTGATCAAGATGATCAAGAAAATCAAGTTTCCTCCAAATTAGATTAACTCCAAAGTCATTATAAAGTACCGTGTTTTCGTTTACTTCCTTTTCATTTCTGTCACTGTTGTATTCTATGTATCATTGTTTGCCTGCCTTCATGTGGGCGGTAAATAAACTGAACGGAAATAGAAAGGTCAAAGTAGACTGCTCCAATCGTAGCAATAGAATATTACAGACCGACTTTGACACAGTGTTAATGCCCCCCCTGTATTGTTCGAGCAGGATGAGGACCGAATGACTTGCTGTACGCGTTCAGTCAGCAGTCCGAGGCGCGACGAGGCGGTCGATATTTTAGGAATTTATGCGCATTTTTGAGCCGAGCTGAATCGATACGAACCTGGGCAGAGGGGGTTACCGCCGAGCACTGAGTTACCGTCGAACAAACCGCTCGGAGTGCCGCACAGGACGGTCCCCTAAACCGAAATTTCATCTGAACAATAACAGAATGTGTGCGAGGAGAATCATGTCCAGCTGTATGCTACATGACCTGACATAGTGCATCTACTGGGAGGACAAAATCACAGTCGATGAGTTTGTCCTCACAATAGATGTACACCCACTTTCAATATTTATTGAATGTGGATGTACTTTCTTTTTCATGTCACTGTATACAGAAATGAGCATAGGAACTTTTATGAATTTTCTTATGAAACACACACACACAGATGCCAGTGCTTCATACATGAGTATGAGATTGCTAAATAATTACTACTGAAAATATCCTGCAAAATATAACCAAACAATTACAATCATTTCCATTTATTTTAACACCTCTATAGGAAAAAGGGAAACTTAAATATGATCACCTATCACTTTACAGTACTGTTAACGCTCTCTACGACTCAAACTATTCAAACTATAATAGAGTTTTAATAGACCAAAATGCAGTTCAACTGAGTGATGCCACTTAGTTCATGTACTATCCCGACAGCATTCATGCGTGCAGTTGTTTTCGCTGCAGAAAGTGTTTGGGCAGGATGATGGGGGTTTAATGTGCAACCATTTGCAGTTGCAATTACAGAAAGCCATAGTGTCATTACCCATCATGCCCTCTTAGCCATGAACCCAAAATGTTCCAAATGAGAAAAACTAGTGAAAGGTTATACGCTGCTTCCATTACTGGGTATGGGGAGAAAAATGAGCATGACCACGGAACAGATTTCCTTCCACTCCTGATTCAAATGCCTCCAAATTTCAACTACAATAAGAAAAAATATATTTCTTGGCTGTTTATTGGCTTCAGGTTTTCTCCATATTTTATATTTAAAAACCACTTTCTCTCTGGCAATAACTTTGGAAAAGGCCACAAAAGCAACATTGACCAGCCCTGGAGTCAAATAAACTTAACGTTACAAATGGTTGTGAGAATCAATGCACATACATGAAACTGCATGGCCGTGCGTGTGTGCATTTGTTTTTGCATTTGCATTGGTGTTTGTGTGTGTTGTGTGTATATGTATATGTGTGTGTGTGTGTGTGTGTGTGTGTGTGTGTGTGTTTTTTTGTGTGTGTGTTTTTTCTTGTGTTTGTGTGTGTGTGACTGTGTGCATCTGTTTTTGTGTGTTTCCTTCTTGTGTGTGTGTGCATGCGTGTGTGCGAATTTGTTTTTGTGAGTGCGTTTGTTTTTGTGTGTGTCTGTGTGAGAGTGTGGGTGTGTGTGTGAGTGTGTCTGTGGGTGAGTGTGTGAGTGTGAGTGTCTGTGGGTGAGTGTGAGTGTGTATTATTTCATTGTTTGAGCAGCTGGAGATGAAACTTCCGACGGAAGCAAAATGCTGAAGTCTAAGCAAAGGGATAATAAAATAACCTCAAAGTCAGCTCTGGAATTTATGAGCTTACAAATGTCACACACAAAAACCTGTTATGTCCAGCTCTCCATCTGTTGATATTTCCCTCCGGTAATAACTTCACTTCAGATGTGATTGGTGTGGCTGTAAAATATATATTTATTTTAAAATTGCCATAACTTGCCAGTACACTCCAAAAAGTAATTCTTAATTGATATTAATAATATTAATGACCTTAAATTCACAATAAACTTTTGTTTTTATTTTTAAGACAAATTTTCAAATCTAGAGAAATCACTTAATATTACATTCCTGGTTTTAATAAATGTTATAAATGTTTTCTTACCCCTGTGGCAGATGATTTTTTCTTTTTGGTAATTTCTCAACTCATGCTTATTTGTTTTCATAAGAATTTTTAGCAGTGAAAAATCAACCCAGATCCCAGACTCTATAAACACTATACTGCCTTCTGTGACAGATAGCTAGGTCTCTACTAGCAATTAGGGCAAGTCATCTGGGTAGCAACACAAGACCATAACACAGAATGATGAAATCAGGCCATTCAGTTAGTCTTGGTAAGTATCTATGCTCTTTCATGTTGAGCACTTACTTGAGTACACCTTACTCTTTAAACTCATTGATAAAATTGTATGAGGATGTAAACAAGATGGACCTGCCTAGCTCATTAGCTTCAAGGACAAAACCCTGTGCTGTTCCCCTGGCCTGGAATATGGCAGAGAATTAGCCAGGCAACGGTACTTTAGGTTTATTTTTACCCTCAACGAGTTGCAATTGATTTAGCCTAATGGACTGAAGGTAAGGGCATTTTGAGTGGATCCATTCCACTCTGGAACGCATGGTGGTGCGTGAGGGTTAATCGCATGAAAAAAACTCCAGTTGGGTAGAGTGTCTACGGGGAATGTGTGTGGTTCGAACTGAGGAAATAAGAGTTAAAAAAACAAACAAACAAAAAAAACAAATACAGAAGAGTCCAGAGGAGAGAAACCTCCAGATAGGACTTAAGGAAAAATTTGGGCGGAGTGAGATGCCATTAGAGCATCAGTAAGTCTTTCTGCTCATGCTTCTGCGTGGATCGACCGTGGGTCTCACAGACTCATTACATCTTTGGCTTTTTATCCCTAATGATTGATCCCTCTCTCTCCTCTCTGTGATGGTATCTGGCCTCATTACGGCTCTCCGGATGGCTCCCGGGCGGGCCAAAGCTTTGTTAGCCGCGACGGAAGCTGGGGAAAGGCGGGCGGAGGGCTGGAACTGCTGTTGAGCTGCAATAAGAAGGACTGGTGCTACAAAGAGGGCTCTTGTCTATCATTTGCGCATTTTAAAACATTGAACTTTACCCTGAATTAATGGCTTTCATTGGAACCAGTGGGTACGGTGGTACATTGGCCTTCTAATGTCCGGAAACAAATGAAAATTTTTTTTTAAATCCTGAAAAACTGTTTTTGATGTGAAATTTTTTTTAGCATTTTTCTGCTTTGGAGAAAAGTGCTTGTTTGCGTGTTTCGCCAAAACAAGACAAACAAATAAAAACAATTATAATTAGAAGGGCTACGGAACTGGCATATGAATTATTATTCTGCAAACAGTGTAACACACACACACACACTCCATTACAATCTTTTTTTTCTAACAATACATTTCATAGAATCTAATAATTATCAAAGGAAAATCGTGCTCTTTTGAAAAAAGTACATGGGCAGGGGACATGCCATTCTTATTATTTTTTAATTCCACTTAATCAGTTGTTTTTATTTAATCACAGTTGTTTTTCCTAACCAAGCATATGGATTGCACCTAGAGCATATGGATTTCACATTTTGTTTGCTGGAAAAGGGAGATAATGATGGTTCTCCAGCAATAATAAAAAAATAAAATAAAATAAAGTATAGAAAGAAAGTATTTCAAGTCTGAGGTTGTTCACGGTAGCATTAAAATAAAATGAACATCCCAGATGGTGTTTTGCAAAGAAACTACTCCTGCCTGCCAAACAGGACTGTCGGTAGTTGGGTGAAAGGTCGTGATGATTGCAAGGGTCCACAGCTTGCAGGGGTGCACAGCTTAAAAAATTCAATTTATTTTATTAAAAAAGGGGGGCCAGAGCGATATTATTATCGAGGAGGCCCTGCTGCCAAATGTCATTATCTTGAAATCTGCAGCACCACCTACGCGTAAACACCATTATGTCTGCCGAAAAACCACCGACTCCCGCAAACAGAGCTGGATATTTTATCATGTGTTTTGGCACATTTCGTCCTCCAACACTGCAGAAGATAATGGGTGTTTGAGTCCCGGTTTGCCACTCTGCTGGGTAGTCAGTGCGGTCCGTTCTATTCCTGGAGTGCCGGGGTGTAAACACATTTTTTCCTTCCAACAATTACCCCTGGCTCAATAAGCAAATTAGCCTCACGCATCAAAAGCGGTTTCGCTCGTTAAGAAACGTTCACATTCAATTAAATTCAGTTTTATTTTTCGCAGAACTTCAGAGACGCCGTCGCGAAGGCGCTTTCGCGGAAAAGCTTCGACGCGGAAAAAAAATGCGCGCGGGCGCGAGCACGCGTCAGCTCACATAAACAACGAGGTTGATCACCGCGAATTAAGCGGAAAAGCTGCCGTAAAAGTCCAGAAATGAAACAACCTGTTCTCACCCTGCACGGCTAATTGGTACCAGGCATGGGAGGGATCCACTGACAGTGTGATTGTACTTGTTTCTTAGGCCGTGTCCAAATCGGCGCACTTGCCTACTATTGAGTATACTGTAGTCGTCGAGTACACTGGAAGAGAAAATTCTCGAGTCAGCATATTTTTCTATAAATGTTATGTACTTAAAATCTCAGGATGATATACTTATTTCCAGGGGGTTTCTCTGAGTATATTAGGAATTCAACGTTCAGGAATTCAACGACCATTTTTTTGATTCTCTTTAATATCATGTGCAGCTTTGTTTTAAAAACGAGACGTTTTCTTACAGCAACAACAACGAAAACAACGACAACATCGGCAACACAACATCGACACATGAGCGTGGCCGCGAGCTGAAAACGTCTTAAGCCACTCCCACAATACAGTTGGAAATCAACATGGAGGATATTTTTCACATTAATGTCCATTGCATGCTAAATATGTGCACTAAACAGTACGCAGTATGGTAGGTAGACAGCACATACTTTCAGGTCACAGTAGGTAGGAGGCTGATAGGGATGCAGCCATTGAGTAGGTGGCCCACTCCATCCCTGCAGGGCTATGCAAGCACTCAGCTGTCACCAGTTACACTGGACAAGTCAGCTAATTAGCTGAACACGCTCGTGTTGGTTTAACCGCAGAAGTTTCATGTTGGGACACCGGAACAGTTGTCAGCTCTCATTCTTAATAAGCTAATCAATAATGTAGCAGGAATTTCTGTTACCGAATGATTGGGCTTCCTAAATAATTAAGGGCTGATGTTGGCAGGAAACCCAGAAACAGACACAACCCTCGGTGCCCACCCCCGGCGTAGGTGCTCCTCTTGTCAGTGGGACAGCTGTAATTGTGAATCACGTCGCTGTTGCCTGGAAGACAAAAAAAAAAAGGAACCTTCTGGAACTTTTCCCAGCCTTTCCCAAGCTACTGCATGTCACCAGTCGGTAATGGAAAAGGTCCAATCATAGCGTTCGTTTTTACGGTTAGTCAGAGAGATGGCCCGAAAAGTTCATCCAAAGCGTGTGCCCCCTCCCCACCCCACCCCACCCCACCCCACAACTACTCTGCTGATGGCTATAAATCCATCACCGCAACATGAACCCCGTTGCTTTCAACAGAGCCAAAGTCCATTAGAAAGCCGTGGCGAATTCACCATGCTACGCTAAAACCGATCGCTTTTACTCGGGGTACACAAAACCGACCCGCAAAAGACACCGTGCGCACTCGGGAAATTGATTTTTGGATTGAAAAGCGGTGTCGTGATTTTTTTTTAGCGGGTCGCAATACCTCAGGAGGGAGACGGCTTAATCGCGTGCAGGGTACGAAGAGTACGCGCATAAATAGCACTCTGCCAAATTACTGACAAAATAAAAAACACTAGCGTTTATGAGGTCAAGCGTTTATGAGATCTAAACTTTATGTGCTGAGTGAGCGCTGGCTTTCACGAGGCAAGTAACACGCAAAATAAATTAAATCTTCAGTCACAGCTTGATTCTAATGGACTTGTCGCCAGTAATGTTCATTATCTCCGAGTTCAAGGTTACTTGAATGATTTCTACCCTTCCATGGACAGAAATGCAGAGGAAAAAAGACTCAAATGTAGCACATTTTTTGAGTCACAAGCAAAAACCAATAAATCTGAAGAACAGTGAAAACATACAGGGGACAACATGCCTTAACTGGATGAAAAGGCAAAGAAGGTGCAAAGCACTGACTGCAGGACTGTTAATCAAACCTGGGTCAAATAATTGTTTTTTAATAATCTAATCCCAGACAATCTGATAATATAGACACCAGTAAAATCCTGGCAGATTACTGACATTGTCAGTAAAATTTCAGCAAAATTTCAATTTCAGCAAAATTTCAATTTCAGCAAAATTTCATCAGAATTTGGAACAGCAGTCTTTTGGTAAATTTTACATTTTAGCGTCAGGTTTTGTTAAATTCTCAGGGCACCTGCAGGATTTATTTTATTTTATTTTTTAATTGAAAGAGTACTAGTATTTCAAATAATTATTTGCCCCAGGTCTGGTGTTAAGGCATGACATTAGCCAGTGACCGCTGCTGGGACCATATGCTGGATGGCTGAAAAGGTGCTTCCCAGTGCTGGCTATTCATTTCTGAGTCACCATTGGTCCATCTGTCACTGATGACATGTCCTTCCTCTACAGAAGCTGATAAAAAGGTTACAAGGTCAGTGCAAACAGAGCTCGTTCACATGAGTCCAAGAGGGAACAAATGCCTTCTGGGTTGACCGAGCACCAAAAATCTGTTCTGTATCTCCCTGTAGTACTGTTGGAGCGAGATTCAAGATGTCTTCCGTCAGACATTGGATCCCAGATGTAGGTGTGCTGATTTTAGCAACCTTAGCGTTAGTGACGCCTCACTCCCCTGACCATCACCCGTCAGGAGATCAGCCTAGCCAAACATGACCTATCACGTCCATTCACCTTTCCTATCCTCAGCAGTCAGTGCCACACAAAGCAATCTGTCCCCCCTCTACTCTCTGGCAATAATTTCCCTTTCATATGCAGTGCAAGCAGTCCACAGTTGTGGCAAATATAACCGTCCGGTTTTGCAAATTGATGAACCGAACCAGCATACTGGTGATGCTCGGAGTGTTAGAGATCCACAAATGACTGATTGTTGGGAAATGCCTTTTCATTGCTTAACCACATATGTGGTTATGATTGCCTATCCTGGGTTAAAGGCTCCTTAGCATTGGCAGTATGTAGCACAGGCAGCTGATGAGCTAGGCAATAAATGAGGCAGAAATCCCAGCATTAAGCCAATCAGTGCTCTAATCCAATTTTGCTTTAATTGATTAACGAGTGCCAATTACTCGAGTAATCAGTGCGCACTGACAGGTAATTCCCTTCCTCATAATTGCATTTCTTGAGGTACTTTTTTTAAACCCAACCCCCACCCCCACCCCCTCTCCACTCAACTCCCCTTCCCTTCCATTCAGAACACATTTTAGTTTAGAAATAAGAGAGATGTAATCAATACAATCAGGACAACGATGACGTTTCTAACACGGAAATGTAAGTCGCACTTAAGGGTGACAAGTGGGTTCTCCAGACAAGACGCTTATCATCTCCAGTGACAGTGACAGCACCCCCCCACCCCACCCTCCCCCCAAAGAAACCCCAATGGAGAGCACTGGAGTGCTTGGCATGCAGCCTTGTGCACAGGTGCACCCCTCTACACTCCCCCCTTCCCTCAGTTTCTCCCGCTGTCTGAGTACGGAATCTTTTCCTTAGCGATTGGCGTGACGCCGCCGCCGTGTGTTGGTGCCGGTTTGTAATTCCCCTCACACGCATCCCTGTGATTGGTGCAGCAGGTTGTTTTTTTTTGTTTTGTTTTGTTTTGAGAGCGATGATATGAGGGTTTGTCCAGGAGCTCGAGGAACTGTGGAGGGAGGGGGGTGGTGAATATGGTGTATGTGTGGTGTGTAGTGTGTAGTGTGTGTGGTGTGTAGGGTGTATGTGGTGTGTGTGGTGTGTGTGTGTGTGTGTAGTGTGTATGTTTGGTGTGTAGGGCGTGTAGTGTGTATGTGTGAGTGTGCGTGTGTGTCTACCTCATAGCAGAACGTGAAGGCAGGTAAACAAATAATATCCTGCAAGTTGACCAAACAACTGCTCTCAATTCAATTTATTTTTATAAGAAAACACAAATTGAAGACAAACACATTTGTTCTTTAGTATCTTCTCTGTATTATTAAGTGCCACAACAGTATATATATATATAACCTCTCTACCTTTGGGGGGGTCAAATGTGATAGTGTCCCAGAAAGCTTCATGATGGCAGTGGCCTTATCCCAGTCGGTTTTGGGTAGGGAGTTCACACACCATCACCCTGCTGAGACAGAGCCCTGGGAAGGAACATTAAGCCCTTTAAAAGATGGTCCTCCTTCAGCAAACCAAGGTTTCCCAGCATGCCTAAATGAGCACAGCCACACAACCTTGGCTTGTACTTGAATATAAACGTGGAGGTCAGAAAGGAAAATTAATAAATGAAGGAAAAGCCACATTTCCTTTGAGCCCTCAGTTCCCATCTCTTTTGAAAGTACTGCAACACAATAAACAGCACACTGTTCAAAGGCATAACTGCGGCTCACTCCAGGTGTCAGAGATGTTTAGCCTAACCTCTATGCACTAATGCTGGAGAAAGACTAGGGAATTTCAAACATGCTTATTTTTTCCCAAATGTATTCGAGCAGGTTTAGAATCAACCCTACATATCACAATTATATGAGAGGTGTGAAGGTCAGTGACAACTGGGAAGTGACATTTCTGTGTACGTGGCACGTCTGCATTGTTAGGACCTACCTGCAGTGAGGGCTATAGCGCTGCTGTGCACTGGAGCCCCTTCCTTAAATGACAGCTTTCAAGTGCTGCTAATTTAAGAGTTGTCTGGTCAGACATTTACATTGCCCCAAAAAAATAAAATAAAAAATTAGCTTAAATAAAGTTTAGAATCGGTAAAATCAAAAGATTCTACTTCGTTGGTACACTCCTCCATTAGCCGATTTCATCATTCGGCGACCATAAAGCAGAACTGATGTACCTGAGGAACACAAACAGCTACAAATTAACGTCACGCAATCTCGCATTCCTGGTTTGTATTAGAATGTGCTCCAATTTATGGCAGAAATGCCTTTCTGCATGATCGATAGACATAAATTAATACAATTTCTCCCACCAAGGTCTGTTTGCCTGTGAAATTAAAATGTGAAAGGATGCTAGTTTATATCGAAGAAATGATGAAATTAGCTGATATTTGAATATAAATATAAGAACACCTGCGTCCTGACTTAAATAAAAAAGCAGCCAAGATAATGCCATTATCTCTCCTTTTGCCAAGTGATGCATCACACCTTTTAACAATGAACAATTTGCATTAATTTAGCACATTAAATTCTAAGTAATACCTTAAGGTAAATTACAGCTGTATAAACAGTGGTAATTGAAGTTGAAATCTGGCTCATTCTAAGGGAATATAATGCATGTTAGAATTTACTGCAGGAGAAGAATTAGTTACATATATTCAACCTGTCATACAGCACAAATGATTTTTAATTACTAGCCAATTAGTGAAGTTTGCCAGAAAGCGTCTTTGTGACAGTTCTCTGCAAAAAGCGCCACACAAATGTAATTGAATTGAAAAAGATTGTCATGTTTTCAGAAGACAGTGGAACATCCCAACTACACGCAAAAAGTTGTTTATATTTTAAATGGTAAATGGACTGCATTTATATAGCCCTTTTATCCAAAACGCTTTAAAATTGATGCCTCTAATTCACCCATTCACACACACACACACACACTCGCACACCAATGGTGAAAGGCTGCCATGCAAGGTACCAATCAGCTCGTTGGGAGCAATTAGGGGTTAGGCGTCTTGCTCAGGGACACTTCGACACGCCCATGGCAGGGGATCGAACCGGCAACCCTCCGACTGCCAGACAACTGCTCTTACCTCCTGAGCCATGTTAAATATTTTAAAAATATTTTAAAATAAAGGAGGAGCCACATGAGGAGTAGCCTAATTAAAGGAGGATTCTAAAAGACACTGAAGTGTCCTCCTGAGAAAAAAATAAATAAAACAAGAGCTTTTCTCAGTTTTTTGTTTCACTGGAATCTGTCTTTCATAATATGCATGCTATTTGAAATTTTCTTCAATCTCAGTGCAACACACTCTTTTCATTCAGTTACCAGGCAGCGAGTTACAAAGAGCCTCTAACAGACCTTCCATGCGCAAAGTCATTCTCAGCCAAACAAGACAACAAGAAGTGAAGGAGTTATAAGACCTGTGGTTAATTAAGCACAGCTGAGCCAAATCAAACCAGATCCACCCAATCAGCTTCCACCAGCAAGCAAGAGGCTCCTCCCACCTTCCCAGACTTCGAGAAGACCCGCTGTCTTCGGGAAAAAACTGAAATCAGAAACCGCCCAGCAGTGTAAAATCAACTATGACAAAGTACCTAATCAACAGTGACAAAGTACCTTTAACTTTAATACGGTACATGTGTTCTCTATTGGAATTTTGCATTGTCATGTTAAAAAATATCTATCTTCACATCTTAATCTTGCAAAAGTTTTTCAACTGGTTATATTTTGACAAAATGACAACACAATTAATCCACAATGCCTCATTAGGAAACCTACATGGCACAGATTTAAACAAACTTCTAAAAGACAGGCCAGGTGTGTGTAATTGACAGTTAATTAACGAACACGTTTAAACACTTAAAAAATAACAGCGAAAAATCAGAATTTCTCAGGCGGATAGTTCTGGATAATTATAATAAAACATTACATCGAGTATCTTTTATTGCATAGGTATACTGCCAAAATGCCACAAATTTCCCCAAACTGCAAAGAAAATTGATAAAATAAGTCAAATGAAAGTGACCTAAACTTTCAGCGGCTGTGCAGCGAGGGAATTATTATCATTATTTTTAGCATTGAAATTACTTTTCACGATAAATAACCATCTTTGGAGGTTTAAAAGGTTTATTTTTTAAATGCACATATACTGAACTTATTATTCTCCACCATACAAAGAGCTACCATTCTTAATTTAATCTTACAAAAAAAGTTCCATAAGTCATTAGCATTTCTGTTAGGTTAAAACATGCAGCAATAGCACATTAATCACTTTGAGTGTCCTATAATAGCCTTGGTCTGGCCAACAAAAAAAATAAAAAAATACTTGCCGGAGTAATTTTTTTTTTCTTCCGCAGATATCCTTTAAGCCCTTCAGTTACAGTGTCAGTTGCTCAAGCCGGATAATTTTCCGAAGGGGCCCTGAATCGCGTCCACGGCTCGCTGCGGTGTAAGACATCAGTCAGCGGAATGTCTGGGGAGTACAAGCTTGCTTACGGTCTTGTTTTATTGGCATTTCAAAGAATAAACCTGACTATGGTGTACGCTACCAGTATTCCAATGAGGGTAGCCGATGTCTTGAAGACCGACAAACAAAGGAATATCCGGCTCTTTTCTTTCCAGCGCCGTGAGCGAAGAGGGAAAACGCTCACAGGCAATAAAAATAAATAAAAAATAAATTAATAAATAAATCCTCACCAACAAATTTTATGACTGTGTTTCCGTCCCTGTGGGATGTTGCTCAGGCCAGAGTAAATCATCGCTTATGTAGAGCTGCTGTGTCACACAGCAGTAAGAGGACCGGGGCGGAAGTGTCGCATACTGGCGGGGGAACTGTGTCTGTAACTGAGAGGTTGCAGGTTTGACTCCCTGCTGGGGCATTGCTGTAGTACTGTAACGAGTGGAGCCTGCAGGATTCTCCCTCGACATGCTCAGATGTGACAGGTAACTGTGACATCACTTGTTATAGAGGAGCATGCAATTAAAGAAAGATTCCTGGGTCATTTTTTTCAAATACAGTTGCATTTTTGTGCACTTCCAGTCTGAAACTTGTATTTGTTATTGAATAAAAAAGAAAGAAAAACCTTGAGGCTGCTGAGGTATGCTCTGTGCAAACTCTACACACAGCTACATACCTCAGGGGAGAATCCTGTAGGTGCCACTGGTGCTGACTGTGGAGCAAGAAGTACTTCAGGAAAATATCTTGGTTTATAAATGGGCTGTATGCAAAATATGTGCTGTGCAAATTGTTGTATAGATTTGCTTTGCTTTGCTTTGGACAGGTTCATCATCTGTTTAACCTTTCAGTTTTACATAAAATCAGATGCAACAAGAATTTACCCATCCCATCGAAAAACGTTGCATTAAATTTATGTGTTGCCATCGACCCGAGAGTGGAACAGGATGAGTAAACTGAAAAAGAATAATCTAACGTGAATCCTCGAGTATTGCTCATTACTGAAATAAAATGGCACGCCAGAAGAAGACATGAAAGAAAGACTTCTTCGTGGCACAGCTGTAGAATTACACATTATGCCAGCGAGATCATTTCTGACAACCAAGCAGGTACGTCAAGATCTTTTCCCCCCAGACAGTTAGGTTTACAGAATGTACTGTCAAATGCAATAATACCTGTGTTTACTCAACCACCATTTCACAGTCACACAATTGCAAATTTATGCATTGTGCTTTTTTTGACCGATGTGCTGTTCTTCAGGTTTTAATGAAGTGCACATTGGCTGATACATGATTCTGCAAACCGCATTGATCGTAAGCAGCTATAACATTACATTACATCACAGGCATTTAGCAGACGCTCTTAGCCAGAGCGACTTACACAACTTTTTACATACAGCATTTAGATTGCATTTATACAGCTGAATATATACTGAAGCAATGCAGGTTATGTACCTTGGTCAAGGGTACAATGGCAGTGTCCTGCCTAGGAATCCAACCTGTGACCTTTAGGTTACAGCTCCTTACCCATATACTACACTGTCGCCCGCAATAACAATTGTCCTTTGTTCACTGTCTGCCTGTGTAAAGCACTTATGGCATGTTCATTTTGTTGGTCATGCAAAACGTGCGGTCAGAAGGTATATTTGTCTCACCTTACATGGGATGACTGCATCTCTTGTTGGATGCTTTACACTTTCGCGCCACTTTGAAAAGCAACCCACAACTTATCATACAGCTCCGAATGCTATAATGGGCAGGTTCTCATACCTTCGACAGAAGACACCAGTAAAGATGTAAATGCAGAAATGATGGTTTAAAAAACGTATGCCATAATTACCATGGAAGATGTAAAACGGCCTTCGGGATGCCAAAGGCAGACTCGCAGTGGAGGGTCTGCAGGCTCATAAGTTTTCTCTGACAATCACATTAGCAGTCGCAATGCGCTCGAGAAAAAAAGCCATTTACTTCTCTCCATTAGTTCTATTGTGCCACGGACCCCATGGAGAAATATGGCTGTAGAAAAATTGATTTCCAAGGAATAATTGGTAAAAATTAGGAGTTTTTTTACTTCAGCCTTTCCTTCGAGGGCTCTTCATTTTCTTCTGAAATTAGGCCGAGCCATTCCCCCGAGTTTCCCCTCTTAATTAGAGAGGCGCGTTTGCTGAATTAAATATGCTGAACGTGGGTCACCTTTGACTAAAGAAAATGTACTCATTGGGGTTTCATCATCAATTCATTTGACAGGTGATATGTGAGAGAGGGGTGGAAATGCAACTTGTCGTGGGGGGAGGGGGGGGGGGTCACCTTTACACCTATTTTCTGCCTGTGTTCTCCAGTCCTTGTGGAGCTTGGGGGCACAGATGTTCTAAAAAGGGATCAACGCCTTGAAACCCAATCCAGAACATAGAAATAGGAATATGGACAGAGGCTGCTGGGTGGCTCACTCGGTTAAGGCCCCACGCTGTGGTGCATGAATGAGTCTTATAGCCTGGGTATGGGGGGGCTCAGTCGGCCAGGGCTAGGTTAGGTCCGTCTGCATTTCATTGCTCTTCAGTGACCCCTGCTGGTCCATCGGGTGCGTGTGGACCTCAAAGCTGTTGCATGCTTTAAACAGTAAGTTGCAACAGTAAGTTGCAAATAAGTTGCTAAATTGAAACTACTATGGTTATCACGTGCAGGCACGCTAGTATGAAACCAGAGTGATGATTTGCGGAATGTGACCGTTGTTGTAGTTTCAGAATAGCAACATGTCGGCAACTTACCTTTCAAAAGCGCGGCTTTGAAATTCACGGTTCAGACATTTATCGGATGTAATTTATTTCACAGAAAAAAACCTGAAACTCGCTCAGGCTTATGTTAACTACAGACCATATTTTCTGCAGAAATCGAAATCCCTATGGGGAGCATTGGAAATTTCCCGAGGGAGCCCATGGCTCTAAAATGCTAACTCACGTCCGGGTTTTTTAGAACTAAAAAACTGTAACACCCTATTATCAGAACAAGTACAGTGCCATTCCATTTACATAAACTTCCATACTGTACTGATGAGAAAAAAAAACTTATGGCTTTAAATTTGATTGAAGGGCACTATAGGCCTACATTCAAATATTACAATAGAAGGAGGCGTGGGTGTTGTTAGCTAATTCAGATAATATAATGATCTGTGCATCAGTTTGCTCTGAGACAATTCTCAGGAACAAGCAGTTGATGTACCCTTCAGATTACCATGACTACGAGATCACACAAACCACTTGTGCTGCGTTCTTGGCAGAACACCAAGAGATGTTGGATAAAAAATACATAATTGTGAGGAAATTTTACATTTGAGCAAAGAAAAATGGTGGACATTGGTAAGACACCAAGATGAACTAATCAGTCAATTATCATTTTGGGTTCTATAATTAGTTTTTAAAAAAGCAAAATGCTATATATGCTCCTTAAAAAACCTTGGATTAATCTGGAGGTGATCTAGATCTTTCCCTGTCTTGTTGTCGCAGCCAACCTGGATAAATCAATGTCAGTGGCAAGCAAAACAGAAACTTGTGTTTTGCCACGAAGGTCTGCCTGGCTGAACACACACCAGTATTCCCAATGTCACCGACCACAGCAGTGAATCAGCGCTGAAAGCTTTATTACCTCCAGGAGACACGGGAACGGTGGGATCATGGACCGCTCTTTAGCACAGGGGAGACCCGTGTTTAAGGGCCGTCAGAGCCATGGTTGTGAGCGGGATGAAATGTGACCAAATTAAGAAGAACGACTGCAACCTTTATGCGCTCTCTCTCTCTCTCTCTCTCTCTCTCTCTCTCTTACACACTCATTCTCACTCTCTCACTCTCTATCTGGTGTGTGTGTGTGTGTGCAAGTTTGTGTACATTTTCTTCCAATGCTCTATTACAATAGAAGAAAACAGACTGTAGGAATGGGGTGGATTCGATACTGAAGAATCGATGTTTCCGATCCCGATGTCTCATTGTTGAGAATCGATCCCCAAGTAAAAATATCGATAACAGACTAAGAAGCTAAGCGGTAGAAGAAGCAATGATGGATGTTATCTTGATTTCTAAAGGTTGCCAAGGAGTTGGAAACTAGTCGCATCTGAGAATAGAACAGTTTCACATCTGAGAACATAATGTCCCCCACAGCCAGCCAGCTCCCTGTGAGATTGCCTTTAGAACATAATTTAAGTCGAACATTGCACTTTTTAAGTTTTGATGCAATATACATTATTGCAATCCTATACCGGTATCGCAGTCCTATTATAGTTTCATTAAATCTGCAGAAGTTTAAAGTGGTGCTAGTTTTGAAACAGGGATTAGATATGGCTGTAGTCTTTCTGCTGCCTGAGACAAGATTGCAGACTCGGGGGGGCGGGGGTTTGGAGATAGCAATCGCAGACCCCACAGTACAAAAAAAAAAAAAAGAAAAAACTATGTATTCAATGAGGATACGTGGATCTTGCTGTTGTGGCTCATGAATTTATCACAAATTAGGTTAATCAAAAATTGATTTGGACTTAATGAACAAGGAAAAGTAGAAATTGGGGTGGAATCCCAAAACGGGATGGCTCTAATTGTCCCCTCCCTATTTCGGAGCAGGCACTCATCACGCACCCCCGGGTAAGTGTAATCTGAGATGCCATCACACCCTGCTGCGACAGTTACCCTTCCCACAGTTCCCTGCTTCCAGCTCCGGAGGAGGCCGTGGCGGAATTGTGATCCTCCTTCGCGCGCGGCTCAGATTGGCAGACGGCGGTATGGAAATGACGCAGTGACATACCCGCTCTGCCTGCTAGGGGGCGCTCTGTGATCTCGGAGTTGCCTCGAGGGTTCTGGGCACATGCGGCAACCAGGCACCCTTGACCTTACAGTCTGTGAGTCATTAATTTCTGCCAGCGTAGACGGGAATGTAACATGAGCGAGACTTCATCTACGCCAGTGGTTCTCAGACTCGATCCTGGGGGACCCCTATGCATGCTGGTTTTCATTCCAACCTCAACAGCAATCCCAGAATTTTAACAAGCTGTTAATTTTTCTTTATTAGGTGCTTTTCATGTTTTAGAGCTGGGGTTCCAGAAAGGGACTGGCCCTGGGTGCACACACCTGATTCTACTAATCAATCACTAGAGTCATTGCTAAGCACCTTTGATTAGTAGAATCAGGACCAGGTGTGTGAACCCACACTGGCCCTTTCTGGACAAGACTGGGGACCCCAGCTCTAAAACATGAAAAGCACCTAATTAAGTACTTGTTAGAATTCTGGGATTGCTGTTGAGGTTGGAATGAAAACTGGCATACACAGGGGTCCCCCAGGACCGAGTTTGAGAACTACTGATCTACACTGTTGCCCTCACGATTCAGAATGCTGGCCTTGAAAGATTTTTTTTTCTCCTCTGAAACTTTACTTGAAATCCAGTCTCAGACACCCATTGCAGGTAATAATATTTTATTTACACGTCAAAACAAATGTGCACTAGAAAACACTTGAGAGCGATAACAATATACCACAATTTTGCTTGAAAACTCACTGAAGATTCACCTGCGTGGTAAAAAAAAAAGATATGAAAAACCTCTATAAATGAGTTATGAGATATTGTATTCTGGGCTGTATAGGCTACAGCAGTCAAATACAAGCAGCTTGGATTGTTTCCTGCAAAGGTCAAAGGGCAACTCTTGAATGAATGAATGAATGAATGGCAGTTTTCATAAAGCAGATTCAATCTCTTCACCACCTAGCTCTGGGCTGCCCTACCGCAGTTCTGGAGAGCCAAAATGTCTGCTGGTTTCCGTTATTACTCAGCACTAATTTCGTCGATTAAAGCACCTGATTTTTTCCACAGTCAACTCACCTCATTTTTAAGGTGAAGGAAAAGGGGGCCGCGCCCAGCGGCGGTCCCGGACCGAGGGTTCGAGAAGCCGCGCGAGTAGCGGCGCCTTCAGGGTCATTAGCGAACAGAAAAGTGAGTTTTTCGGGGCCGGAGGAGAAGAGGACGCCGCGCGGCGGAGTAATGAGACTCGACGATGCCAGGGGATGATTTTTCACGGTGACACACAGTAGAAATAGGGCAGAGCTAATATTAATACATGCGCGCGAGCGCCTCTCTCTCCCGCGTCCACGGGGGAGATGGCGCCTTCGCCTTCCAGCCGCCTGACACGAGCGAATCCCGCCGCTCCCGTGATGTGCGGGAGTATTGCCATCGGCGCCCGTCCGCCGCGGAGAAGCGCGGTACGGGTACGAGGCGTTTGCTCAGACTATAAATAACAAGCGGGTTCCACTCTCAGGAGCTCCTTTATATAACCGCGCTTCCCGCAACATCCAATCGTCTCGAATCTGGAAACGCAGCAAGAGAAAAAAAAAACATTTCCAAACAATGCGTGCAATTTGGGGCACCCACTCTCTGTCTCTCTCTCTCTCTCACTCTCTCTCTCTCACACACACACACACAACTAGACTCGATGTGCAGTGTGCCAGATTAAGTTTGCCAATGCTTTCCAATGTTTTGGGAAAGTTGTAAGCGGACACTGTTAAAAAAAAAAAAAGCAATTGGGATGCATGCAAAACGCATTACCTGCTGGTCCTGTCTGATACTGGGCTCATCACTCGTTTGGTCTTGTTTGATATTGGGTTCGTCACTCGTTTGGTCCTGTCTGATATTGGGTTCGTCACTCGTTTGGTCCTGTCTGATATTGGGTTCGTCACTCGTTTGGTCCTGTCTGATATTGGGTTCGTCACTCGCTTGGTCCTGTCTGATATTGGGTTCGTCACTCGTTTGGTCCTGTCTGATATTGGGTTCGTCACTCGCTTGGTCCTGTCTGATATCGGGTTCGTCACTCGTTTGGTCCTGTCTGATATTGGGTTCGTCACTCGTTTGGTCCTGTCTGATACTGGGTTCCCACAAGCCTGCAGCTGCCAGTGTATGAGTTTTAATTCCTGTCATTCAGCTACATCTGAGATATGTTTCAGATTAGCTTTGGTCTTCCATCTCCCAGAACAGATTATGCTCTAATATCCAATATAATTGATTATGTTCCAATAGCTTAAACGAATACCCAAATGGCAAATATGCACTTTTCTCCCACGCTCAAGATTTAACTTGACAAATCTCATATTTACTCCATAAGGTTTGTTTTGTTATGCATTTGTAAGAATAAAATCTTGTAGTAAACCACCTAGAGATTTTTATTTGTCACAATGAGGAACTTTGGTGCTATGTAATGGGTATTAACACCCTGACACTTTAATGTCGGTTGTTCCATTTCTGACAAAGCAGTGTGTTTACTTCAATGTCTAACACCACTATTGGGGCTCGTTTGATTGGTGATTTGGGATCATGTAAATTAAAGGATATTTTGCACAGGTTTCCCAGTTGCTTTTGTCTCCATTTATTGAACACATTTCCTCTTTATCCTGAACACAGTTCAACAGAACAGTTGAAAACATGTTTTTATTTGTTTCATTGTGTCCACTTCAGGCTACAGCAATTGCATGAAGGACATATTATTATTATTATTGTTATATTTTTTCCTATGAAACATTTTTAACACAAATTAATTTGCATACAAATAGGCGGGGTGGAGGGCATGCATAACGTCTAATCAATGTGGGGCGTAGTTTGGTTGCTCTATTCCGCTAGAGAGGCCCATTAAGGTTGAGCACATGCGAGTTCTGTGCCCTGGCTGGGCAACTGAAACATGCCAACACAGAGGGAATAGTGCCCCCTATTGGCCCAACAACACATCTCCTGTCAGGAAGGAAGCCTTTCGTTCAAGTGGTAACCCGGGCAACGCATGCACCGAGCTTCACTTTACTTCAGTTTGCAATGAGACCCCTAAATGTTTTAAAAGTTTTTTTTTTTTGTTTTTTTTTTACTGTACATTTCAGCAGCCATTTAAGGCATTGTGAACAAGGTGTGTGGACCAATGAATGACTCAATATGAATCGCTCAAGCTGAAAAGCCTCAAAGGACAGCAGACGCTGTGGCCCTCCAGGACTGGAATTCAACACCGCTGGCCTGAATGGTTGGTCACTTTACTGCGCTCGGTTTGAAGTCCTTGAAGAACAAAAAAAAAGATTAACATTTAAAACATTCAGGGGTCGCTTTGAAAACCTCACTAAATTGAAGCTCGGAATGGCTCAGTGTTCAGAAATTCTTGCAACCAATTATTTAAAAAAAAAAAACAAAAAAAAAAACGGTTAAAATAATAAGTTCCATATAAGGTGTGTCACAGGGGCCATTTCAATTTAAGCTGTGAGAAAAGAACAACAGGCCAAAGATGAATGTTAGTTAAAGGGTACATTTCATGGCAGAAAGCAGTCAATTAATGCACGGCAGAGCTTACCCGGAGTCAGAGACCGCGTGGCCCTCCAAGACCGCTCCTGACACAGCGATGGATTCCCTCCAGGAGAAACGATGAGCTGATGGCCCTGTTTCTGTCATTAGGTACGGTACCTCCAGAACCACCCAAACAGGGCATACATGTGTGTGTTACAGAGTCATTGTGAGTGTGCGTGTGTGCATTAAAAATAGGAGAGAGAGAATGTGTGTGTGTGTGTGTGGGTGCGTTAGAAAGATAGAGACAGAATGTGTGTGTGTGTGTGTGTCGATGCGGGTGTATGTGTTAGAAAGAGAGAGAAAGTTTGTGTGTGTGTTCGTGCGTGCGTGCGTGCGTGTGTGTGTGTGTGTGTGGGTGCGCGTGTGCATGTGTGTGTGTGTGTGTGTGTCGGTGTTTGAGTATTCTGCACCAGCCCATCCGGGTAATGGAAACAGGCCTCTTAAACACCTCCATGACCGTGCCTTTAAGCTGACTTTAGCTGGACGCGGGTTCGGCTCATTGCCATTCTGGGCTGAAGAGTTCTGCTTCTCCCCTGGGCAGTAAATTCGGTAACCTGAGCGTCTGAACGATTCAGCGTTCAGAATTTCATCCTGATTTCCTCCTCCTCCAAAATCTAGCAGAGTGCTAAATATTAAGCTTCTCACATCAGGCACATGAGAACTGATCAGATTCATTAGCGAGTCGTCCAATACACAGGCTACACGTCCGTACGCTTTAACCGAAATGCGGATGCAATGAATGTAAACCCTGTTATTGTGACTCTGTGGCTGTTGATTGAGAGATGGCACATAGTGTGACCCCCGATTCTTAACCCCTGTGTTGGCCTGAGGATGGAACTGCAGTGAAAACCTCCTAAATTTAATTTCTTCACCATAAAAATCTGAACCAACTTTTCCTGGAGTGAACCCAACCGTAAGAAAAAGCTGAACATGTGTTTTCTATAAAAGCGGTACACCATCAGGCAACGCAGATCACATGATTCTCGTCTTACGTTTCTTTTTGTAACCCTGCAGTTACGAAATCAGAAGTCGTGATCAAAGTTAAGCTCCACACGTCTCTTGGAGCAAAAACATCAATTATGATGTGTGTTTGCTGCATAAAAAGAATGGTTAAGAGTGAAGAAATACAGACTCTCTAGACTATGAAGTAGGAAAACAGTTATTCACCAATTTATTGATGAGTGATAGGTTGTTATTGCATTATTGATTTAGGGTTTAAAATTCAATGAGGAGGCTTTATCACAGGGGGTCCAGTGAAGGTGAGTCATTTTGAGCCCGTGGACACGAGGTGCAAGCATAATATGAGGACAACAGGAGGGTGAAACGTGTTGCTCAAGGCTTCTGGCAACGTACCCGTGTGTGGCCAAACCCGTTTCGTCCAAACAGAAGAGCATGTCGGTTTCATGATACGGTTCTATCGTTTTGTAGAATGTACAGACTGTACAGTTTGGTCCCAGTTACGCTTGCTATGGAAAAGCCCGTATATTTAGGCTTCAAAACACAGAGCAGTGCTCGAGTTAGACTGTGTTGCACCGAACCCACCCGGGTAAGATGTGGGGTAACATTAGAGAGAGCTTGTCCTGGGTCATAGGAAAACCAATTTAAGTCCTTTTAGCGTCCGTGTCCCGTGCTTGTATGTTTTGCATATCTTGGATCTTATCTCTCTATCAAGTATAATAGCGTCCATGTCCCGTGCTTGTATGTTTTGCATATCTTGTATCTTATTTCCCTATCAAATGTAAGCTTTCACAGAACGGTGAGTCTAACTGATCTACTATCAATTACATTTCATTCCCCGTGTGGAATCTATCTTTTCTATCAATGTATTCCATGTCACTTTATGTTGCAATCTTGTATCTTATTTCCATCAAAGAACGCTTCACAGAGAGGCAAACCTGATTGACTGACATACATTCATCCCAGTGATTTCTCATTACCATTGCAGTATTAAAAGGAGGGACGTCACCAACCTACATTCAGAAATTTTTTTAAAAGTACGGCCAGACTACGTGGTGCAGTCTGTAGGCTGGCCGACTTTCAGCCCATATAGGAGCCCCCCCCCCCCAATGGTTAGGGGTTTGAACCCGTGCTACAGCACCTCCTGAGCTGTGGGTCCCTCTCTATCCATTACGCTCTCTGCTTTTTACCTGAATAATGCAAAATAAATAAAATAAATAAATCCACTGTTTGGCCTCCTTTGAAAGATAGTGAAATCAATGGAAGTGAATGCGAGGAGGTCAGCCATGCTTTTATCAAATGTCCAATGGGTAGCAGGTAGAAAGGACCTGTGGAACTGTACTGCGCCTCAGCAATGCAAGACTGTCGCTAAAAGCTGCTCGCAGGCTTTTGTAAAAACCCGCGCAGAGGGTGACCCTTGTATGGCCGTGCTTAGTCTTTCCATTACTCTATTATAAACCCTCAAGGAATCTGGAGAGGCAGCAACAATGGAAGCGTTCCTTCTTAAAACGTTCGCTCTGTGAGGCCTGTTCCTACCCTCGACGCTAATGCAGTCGAAGGTCGCGCAGCTGTGCACCAGGTGACGCCAGCAGGCTGAAATGTTCCGACAGGGCACACAGAGTTTTTCTCTGTTCACGTCGAAAGATCTAAATATTTCTCAGTAAGAACGGTCCAGATTGAGCCTTTCTGAAGGTGGCCTTGGTGCTTTTCTTTCCAGTCCAGCAGGGAATCAATACGGATACCAAGGTATTTGTTAGGATTTCACCAGCACTTCTGCACAACACCCTGTCATTAAAATGGGGGCAACCTCGACCCTAACAATCGCCTCATAACAACATCTTTGTTTCTCTGATGTTGTAAACCTAAGCTGTCTTTCCAACTTATCACAAAAACGCTGCAAGCAGTTTCGAGTGAACACTGTGTGGCAAAGACAGCTGTGAGGGCAAAGACGTGGAAAAGGCGCAGCAAAACTGGCGCATCCCAGAATGCACACCGGCGCGCACCCGCTAAAGAGTTGGACCTGAACCAGCGGCGGTGGCGCCGGTGGGACGGTGCGCTTATCACCGAACGTGCCAAACAGCCCAAGATTGAATACGCTCGCCCCGCTTAAAGTCCCTCAACGAGAGGAGCGCGCAGTCAGGAACTGCAAATCACACCCCCCCCCAGCTCAAATGGATTTAAAAGGTTTTCCAAACAGTGCCTCTGTTCCCCTGTATGTCGAAACCAGGCTGCAGCCCCAGGCTCCCAGGTAAGAGTCACATTAGCACCTCTGAAGTGATGGAAAAGCGATGGGGGAAAATCCCCAATTATATAAATATTTTAAATAGTCCTCTGTCGGCACAAAACTTTTGTGGCTGCAAAGCAGAGCAAATGACATGAAAGATACTTTTTTTTCCCTCGTTCGACCATAAATCTTAAATCATGTAACGAGCAAATAAATGAAAGCACTGATTTTATGAACATTTCCATGTTCCAGTCCTTCGTTTTTCAATATCTTCCCTTCACACAGCAATTAATTCACAAAATACACAATGCCGTCAGATACAGCGAGTTCAAAATGCCATTGGTGTGTTAATGCACAATATGCATTACATTACATGTTTATATAAGAAAAAGAATATAGTTGAGCACAGTTTATTTCTGTTTTGAAGGATTAAATGTGAACCACAATTTTCATGTGAAAACAAAAATAGCATAGGTTACCTTTTCCTGCTCTCGTTATATAAATGTGATCATTTTTATAGTTTACATGCGCACTCTCCTGCTCATGTTGGGTATTCACTTGTAGTTCTTCAACACGTGATATTTAGATACATGATTTTTTTACAAGGTCAAGGTCTGAGTTTTTATTGTCTTTGCTCTTTGCCTGACCTTCATTTAAGCTTCTTTATTTCTACATAAAATGATCTGACACATTTACATTCAGGTGCTTAGCGGTCTCCGATATATTAATATCATCGTACGCCAGCTAGCTGCACCATATTCGACAAATCCCACATCAGCATCACGTTATTATTTTTCATTATTAATGTGAAAGGTATATAAGCCATTGGAAAGATCTGGTTTTTCAATTCCTGATAGTGGCTCTTTGGGTGAAAAGGGTTAATTGAGTTCCGGCCTTGCAACCGGTCAATCAGATTATTAGCAACACCATTACAGCCAGGTCGTTCCATACGATCGTATACAACACTGCGATTTAATTAAATAAATGTGCACACGACTCCATTTTAGTGACGGAAAGTTTAGTGTCCTAAAGCTGGCATTTGAAAATCCTGCCTTATCATTCATCGACAAGCTTGTGCTCGGTAGGCAGGTCAGCTCTCTGGGAGCCAGGGTTAATCTTCCACAGGAGAGTTTCGCCTTTCAGATTTAATACGGGCTATTGCCATTCCCTTTGAAAGAATTATTTTTCATTAATGCGCGCGCGGTAAATACATTTTTTAACATATGCTCTCCGTATGCTTGCATTTGGATGTAGGAGAAAGCGTGGCTCGATGAACTACTACCTCTGCAAAAGTAGATAACCTATGATAAAACCCATTAAATACTCTACCTATGCCACCCATGGTCATTGGGCTAAGCGGGCTATGTACAGCCAGATATCCCTTGGTGCCTTCCCTGTAACACTCAAGGGTTCAGATTTGGTTCAGATTTGGTTCAGATTTGGTTCAGATTTGGTTCAGACCGGTTATGTTAAAATTTCAAAACCCACAAAAACAAAAGAGCAGCATGGTATGTGTATTTTATAAAAAATGCCACTGGTAATTTAATGCACAATTACATTACATTTTAGAATGTCGTTGAGCACAGTTTATTTTTTTGTATTTTTTGTACGTTCTCAGCTCACTTAAGGGAAGTCTTAGTTTTTTAGGAGGTAAGGAACTTTTATTCTGCCCTAGTTACCAAGCAACCCGTGGCTCAGGCCGTGTCTTTTTTTGGACACAGTTTTTCACACGGAGGCCATCGCTTCGTAACTGCAGCACGCCCTCAGCCCAGCCGTGCAGCAGGGAGAAGGACACATCTCTTCCAGGTCGCTTAATGCCACAGCGCTTTTTCGTGGAAACCCAGCAGTGGGCTCTCGGGCCGTGCATGAATTCTGGGTTAAAAAAAATTCTTCCGGTGACCAGCAAGACCGCAGTGACATTCAGTCCACTTAGCAGGCACTCTTATTGACAGCCACTTAGAGACTCTTAGCCCCTGCATATAGGCACACGCTGGAAAAAGCATCTGTTAATATGAGAAACTATACAGTATGTAGCCTGTAGGTAATCAGAGCACTACACACAATTTAGTTAGGGAAATGGCGAGCTTGGTTGGGATGAATTACCTATTCTCGTCATTATGTAATGTTATGTTATGTTAATATCTAACACACTTTTTGCATCACTGCTTTTGTGTTACTTTCAGCACATTTCGTATCAAAGTTACTACTTTTGCTTTCCAAATATACAACACAAAAAAGGGGGAATTTTTTAACACAGACTACTACTTTTCAGATAAGTTTGGACACCCCTGCTCTAAGGGAATTCTGGGACATGGTCCAGTCTCTTCTCCAGCATTTAGTTTGTCTGCATTGTAGAATAAAGTATATTTTTTTGCGTTCAAATCTCTGCAAAGCTTGGGGTAAAAAAAAAAAATGTGTTAACGCTCTTTGAGAAAGCGACGCACGTTCTGCCGGGAGATCTCATTTTGCCTTTGCCTGCTGCTTCTTCCAGCCGGTCCAAACCCGGCGAGGGAAGCGCGTTTAACCGTCTCCAAAAAACAGCCCGAGAATGTGCGCAGGATCGAAACAGATCAATTAACAATTTCGGCGGAAATTTGGCCCGCCGCTCGTCCCAGTTTGAGTTCATCCCATCGGAGGAAGCGGGTGCGAGAACAGCGTTTTGCAATTGTGAGTAATTTGGTAAATGGTGAAACTGCAGCGTAAGACTCGGGAGCCGTGGCATGTCGTGAACACCAACTGCCCGATGATGCCAGACAGGAGGCAAAGCAGATTGCTGGATCTCAGAGAGGCTTGTATTTCAGGAGGGACCACGGCCTCAAACAGCTCATTACACGGGAGGGAAATCACTTCCTTAAAGATTCATATTTTTGTCATGAAAATTTAAAATGAATGAACTAAGCACATTTTACACACACACACACACACACACACACGTATGGAAATGCTCCCTAAATGGCATACAGGAAGAGACCTTGGGAGGAACCCAAGGGGAGCCCATCCTCCTCTGGCTGACTCAGGTTGTGGTTTCATTGGTGCTACCATATTTATTTATTTATTTATTAATCACTATAAAAAAAACTCAATACAAAAAAATACAATATTTCATGACTGTTACATAATTTCTGATCTTTTACTTTTCCCATGCTTTACATAGGACTTTGTGAAAAAAGTAAGACTTGGATTGCACTATTCTGAAATACCCGAACCTTTGCTGTGACTACTGACAGCTTTTAAAACAAACCTGGTGAATGTTGTTCATTCGCCAAGTTTCACAAACAATTATTTGATGATAAAAGTATTTTGGTTGGGTAACATAGTTGATTGAACATTCTCAGGGATCTGCAGGAACATTTTCATATTTTAAGTTGTTTAGCACTTTTATAAGTTTAACACAAAACTTGGCACACATCTCTGGTAGGTCCAAACACAGCAGTATTAACATCACCTTCCACTCTCATTCTTGGTTTCCATTAGACCCTGAGTGCACTTCTTGCTCGGTATTTATGCTCATATTAAATTGCCTCGCTAAACACACAGTGCATAATTAATCATTGCCAATCACACTCGCCAGAACGAAGTGCGGTTCTAAGCTGAAACGGGCCCAAACCTGCTTCTACAAGCTTGAACTCTCCAAGCTGAATCAGGCTGTTAGGCCTACTCTGATACTGCACCATGAAGCAGAGATGCCTAGGAGGCAGACTTTTTAAAAATAACTTTGAATGAATATTTATATTTTTCAAATGTGTAAACAGGGTAATAAAAGCATTTCCTTTTGATGTAAAGCATGTTGTTAAGAAACATGAAAGCTAATGGTTTCCATATTTCTTATGTAACCAACATGGTCTCCAAGTGACCAATAACCAAATCCTTCTGTAGTGGACAAAGAAGGGGAGAAGTAAATGAACTGAAAATCTCAGCTGAATAAAACAGATTTAATATTATAAATATAGCAACAAAATTTTTGGTTTTTGAATCCACACATGGTCTTTAAGGAAGGAAGGGTGGATGAAACTTAATACTCAGATTATCCACATTTCATCTGGCCAATGAGAGCTCAGGCCACATAAACTTCACTTAACTCTGAAAGTCTAATGAGCAAATATCCCTCACATCCAGCCACAGACTATGTCCAAACCCGGATTTCCATTTAGTTAAATTTGATGGATTAAAATTCTGTGATTAGTATTCTGCTGCAAATCTGCCAGCATGCTGCATCACCCAGAGGGGGCTCCTAGGTGAGAACCCCCCAAAAAAAACCTTGATGTCATAAGGTAACAGGCAGAACGTAAATGCAATTTAATTATTTATCATAATGTATTGTTATCATCATTATGATACTCCATTTGCCTGAACACTGTG
Source organism: Anguilla rostrata (assembly GCF_018555375.3). Classification (NCBI taxonomy): domain Eukaryota; kingdom Metazoa; phylum Chordata; class Actinopteri; order Anguilliformes; family Anguillidae; genus Anguilla; species Anguilla rostrata. The sequence continues at coordinate 7,953,503 of NC_057934.1, read as the reverse complement.
TGCCAGGAACATATATTATTAAGTGCCCCTCTTATAAAAAGACAGCTAAGCTGGATTGGTAACCTAGGTAACTTCTGCAAAGCCCCATGAGAATGCAGAATTAATGCATAAAGATTCATTCTAACTCTGTCAAACTTTTAGCAGTTTTTTTTCTTTTGCTTGTCTTTCCTCTCCACAGTATAACAGCCATTAGGATGATGCCTACCTACCACTGCGTGGACAACTTTATTTTTTTTTTTTTGTCAAAACCATGAATAATTTTCCAAAATAATGTTATTATATTTAAACAATGGGAGCAGAGCCGCTTCTCCAGTTTTAAACGTAGGCGATCGTCCTTCTGCTTACATTCTCTTTTCTAACTCCAGAGCTGAGGAATGCTCTCCGCCTGTCTGGTCGGTGACTGAAAACAGGCGATAACGCAGAAGTTGCAGGCAATCGGAGTAAATTAGTTTCATCTTGTTGGAACAGATTGACTTCCTCCTGCTCACATCCTTAGCGCCCGGCGCCGGGAGGAGAGCGGAAGATTCCTTCCTGCATCGCGAACACATTTCGCCGCGTTTTAAATCCATTACTTCATGTTTTCCCTGTTAACTGGGCGCCGCTTCTTATTTTAGGAGCCAGATGTAGAATTGTCGTTTACAGAGCTGTCTCAATTCATTAAAAAAAAAACAAAACAAAAAAAACCTTCCCTCATAACAAGAGAACAAGAAAGCATGGTCCAATGGAAGCTTACTTTGGATGTCCCACATTTTGTTTTATGTTGTAACCTTTTAGAGAATGAACAGATCCCACTACCCATTACTGGTCCTAATACAGAACGTATGTAATTACAATGTAATTACGCAGGAACTAGCAGGTACACTTTAACTGCCAGGTTATTGGCTAAATTGTACTGACAATGGTAATACCTGTTTTTAAGCCTACTGTCTTTACTGTAACTGTAACTGTTACTGTAACTCTACAGTTTCCCATTGTAGTTGCAACAGTGTCCCCAATCACGACTGTAAGTGCAAGCAAGGCTATTGGTTCACCCTTGAACATGCAAAGTTCAACATTGAATTGTGTATTACACTGTTGTTCACTGCATATACAGTTGCGTTGTACTTGCATAGGTACAGTATGAGGGTTACTTACTGTAAATTGAGGCATCCTATGAATCTGTGGGAAACTAGAAGCAAATGACATAGCAGGTTTTGATGTACTGTTTTTAAAAAATTGAGTTGTAATGCTCACAAATGTGTTCCCTGCGAATAACTCATTTAATAAAAACAATGACTGTAAAAAAAAATGGTCTCATGGGTTGTTTAAAAACTTCCCCCAAAAATCTTCAACCTTAATGGCCTATTCCCACACCGTTGTTTCAAGCGAAAGAGAAAATGAGCTTCTAAAATATTAGCGTACTTAATACATCATTGAAACAGAAAAGCAGACTTCATGTTAAAAAAAAAACACTTAAATGCTTTGGAGAATCTACAACAAAAAGAAATATATCCGCCATTAGCAATGCACTGCAAATATCCGATGGTATTTTAGTGCGTGCGATAAAATGTTATTGCAGTTGGCTGATTTTACTGGCCACAGCTGGCGTTCTGGAGAATTAAGAGTAGAAAAGAAACCATTAAACCACACCGCGAACCTCCGTGATTTAGCATGTCCAAATGCATGGCGTCGCTTAGACGCAAGGCCAAGACTGAAGCTGCTCAGCCTGGCACAAAATGTCCGCTCGTAAGATTGGTTATGACAAAGGAGACGCGGTTAAGGCTGTCATTATGAATAATTCATCAAACGTCCTTATGATACCCAGATGCCGAGGTGATAATTAGTTAATTAGAATGAATACGATGCATTAAAGATCGTTTAAACCGCAAATTTGGAAGCAACCTTTAATGTGCTTCAAATGTGTTTAAATGATAATACCGTTTTTGCTTATTATATCAGCAGCAATTCAGAGAAAGCATCACCAGGCAGGTGTGGGCAATTCTGTTCCTGGGGGGCAAGTGCGTAATGCAGATTTTTGTTTCCGCCAGGTACGCAGGTCTAATTAACTAATTAGGCGATTATGCAAACACTCTTTTAACTGTGCATTAGACTGCAATGAAACATTTCACATAGAGACAACAGTCTTGGGCTTACATTCAACAAGCCAGTCGAAAAAGTAATAAATAAATAATTAAGCTGTTCCGGCTTGGTTTTAAGTTGGTCCAGCTGGTTTTAAGCTGGTTTGGAGATAGTCAGGATGGCAACAAGATGGTTGAGATAGCAACCATGCTGGCAAGGCCATGTCCAGCTGGAGGGACAGCTTGGTACGGAGACCGTCAGCAAATTCCAGATGGCATCCTGCTAGATTCCATCTTAGGCTGGTAGTATGGAGGTTCCACCAGGGAGAGCACACTTTCAAAGGAATGGAATTTCTGTGATTCGCCACTTAAAATAGAAAGGAACTAAAGTTTTCACATATATCGGTGCTGCTCAACTCCAGGTGTAGTGCATGGATGGAGCAAAACGAGTTGGTGTAGTGCGTGGTTGGAGCCAATACCTGAAGACACTGTAGCCTGCAGGACCTGGAGTCAAGCAGCTCTGATATACCAAAAAAGGTAAGGTCGGCACTTCTTCCAGGAAAATACAATTATAATAATGTATAAAAAAAGGTGCCTGGCCAGAGGAAAGTAAAATTCAAAATAAGACCTGGTCAGCTATTTAATTTACAGCTTCAGTTTCCCAGGGATTTAATCCCATCGCATTACATGAAGCGCTGTTTTGAGGAAAGAAACTGAAAAAAAGGTGTTGAGAACACCTCTGTTTACAAACAGTCTGAATCGGGTTTATTCTCGAGTCAAGAACAGCCACACTGCTTTATCTAACAGTTTAAATGAACATCCAGAGCAGGCTACAGAGCTGGATAGAAGCTGTGAAGTTTTTTTTTTTACAGTTACAAGCAGGCAGTGGAAAACCTGGTTCCCTTCGCCTCTTTGGCATCCAGCAGTGTCTTGACACAATTAAAACCGCATGAGATTAGTCAGCCAGTGCTGTAATTGTATGAAAGCCCACTTAATTAGAAATGCTGAAGTTACCAGAATTAGTTACTTAAATTAGAATTAGTTAAGACGTTTTTAATTGGCACTTTAATTGGATGTGTCTGGGCGAGGAGACGGGACGCAATTCCGCGAGAACACGAAAATGCGGACTACTTCTGTCCCGTGGCCAACCTGGTCTATCGACAGAGGCACAAAATGGAGGACTACGGCACCGTTGCCTTTCAAAACCAATCAGGCCTCAGCAACAGATGCCGTCCGGGGTCACGGCTGTCATCTGGAAATGAGAGCCATGAAAAAGGAACGTCGCTGCTTTGCCCTTTTGTCCTAAACTCTGCCTGGCAAATCGAATCCTTTCCTTCTGTCCCCATATCCCGGAGAGGGCTCTCGTTTACTCAACAGACGCAGATTCGTTAGCGCATTCGATGATCAGAAACAGTGCACGGCACAATTGAGACTCTTCAAACTTGTGTCTGATTCAAAAACGCTTTTTCTTCCAAGGACTTGTGTTACTGAACGTGTTCCGTCCCCCTTTGATTGTATAGTCCCCGCTTCATGGCACTGAATATGCATTCTGTGCACATGCTACTTTCATGAAGAAACTGCAGCAGTAACATGGGTTCAAACAATGATTTGTACAGAAAAAGCGCCACCCAGCCACATCAGTGTCCCCTGTGAAAAGACAGAGAAACCAGAATAAATGGGGACGTGTTTGTGTGTATGTGGGGGGTGGGGCGGGGGGTTGATTTGAAATTGTGCGGGGGGAGAGGGTACAAAAAGGCAATATTCTTGTTCAAATCACTTTATTTGTCCACATCTTTACAGATATTGCAGTTTTACGTCATTCACGAATCTTCCAAAATCACTATGGATTACACCACTCTTCTCGAGAGAGCACCTCACAGGCTAGATGCATGAGCCTCGCCTACTTTCCAAAGATGGCTGACAGCAGAAGTCACAAAATAAGTCTTAGTTATCATCAGTAGAAGAAAGCACTGTCAGATTTATGGCCATTTCCCTGCATATCCTCTTTAGAAATTCTCCATCTGCCATCCATTGACACTGATACACATTTACTCAGAATCTTCAGCCCCATGAATTTTTCAAATTCCCATTTTTTTTAACGTTTGTTTAAACAGTTAGTTGAACTGACAGCTCAATTCTGCCGCGCAGTCAAACCAGGGAACCAAAGTTCTTTGGGGATTGCACAGCCGAACAGATGTTGGGGGTGGGGGGTAACCAGATGTTCAGAGCTCATTGTGTGGGCCAGGACCTTTGTTTAACATCAACTGAGCTTATACATGACATTAATGCAAAAGCACAAAAGTGGAGAACTATCTTAAATTCAAGGGCAAACTGTGGGGTGTGGGGTGGTGTGGGGGAAGGGCTCTTAATCTCGTCGTGCTTTCACTCTGGCCAGGCTGCACAGGTCCTGGGGGGGGGGGGGGGTGTTAATACAGGACATTTTGGGCCTCAGCACATTGAGTTATCTGCTAACAGCTCCATGCCCCGCCGCCACCCCCATTATCTCTCATTTACAGCTGGCCCAAAGACAGCCTCTCCTTCTCCCCGATCCTCCCCTCTCTTCCCTCTCTTTCTCTGCTGACTCCCCCCCACTATACGCTTTGCTGCTCTTACATAACCCAGCTCCAGATATACAGCACAGCAGGGCATCATCACCACCATCATCATTGCCACTCTGCTTACAAACCATGACAGTGCCACTCTATCACCACCACCACCACTGCCACTCCACTTACACACCATGGCAGTGCCACTCTATCACCATCCTCACCACTACCACACTGCTTACACACCATGGCAGTACCACTCTATCACCATCCCCACCACTACCACACTGCTTACACACCATGGCAGTGCCACTCTATCACCACCACCACCACTGCCACTTCGCATACACACCATGGCAGTGCCACTGTATCACCATCCCCACCACTGCCACTCTGTTTACACACCATGGCAGTGGTGCTGAGCACCTGTCACTCAAAAACATCACAGGAAAGCAAACCTGCTGAGCGTACCAGCGGGAGCTTGTTTTATCCATTTGGTTTTCAATTCACTTCTTATCACGACAGAATTGAAAAAGCCTGACTTACTGTGTGGCCAACAAAGAAGAAAGACACCGCAGTACACGGCAATCGGGTAAATTTGTGGAATAAATAACCAAAAAGAAAACCGTAAATAATTCCACAGCAGTGTATATTTCTCCCTGTCCACCTTAGCTAATATGTGGTGGGCGTTCTGGCACAAAATGGCTGACGTGCATCACTCAGGTGGGTGCTACACATTGGTGGTTGGTGAGATGAGTTCCCACTCATTACTGTAAAGCACTTTGAGAATTCGGGAAAGCGCTATATAAATGCCATGATTCAATAATTCATATATCCGAGAAAGGCTATAGTTGTGTCTTTTCAAAATGCACCTTACCAAAAATATGAACTTTCAAAATATGATATTTCACAGCCTTTTCACTGCACTTTTCCTCCATCTGAAAGTGGAAAACTTTATATATTTGCCCAAATATTTTCAAACGATACAACATCTTGATCATTTATTTTCTTTTCATATAGTTTCAAGATTATCCCTTATTCGTTGAACATTCTCAGGGATGCACAAGAATGCTTTCAAACTTTCCCGGCAACTTAATTGGCAAGCTTATAATTGAAATAATTCTTTGACCTTGGGTCTGGGGCTAAGGCCCCGCAGAATCACTGGCCATCCCTTGGAGACACGGGCGGTTTCCTCCTCACTGTGGTCTCATTAATATTACCGTCTGATCAGAGAAAACAGGCACGCATGGGGCTCCATTGGATTATGGGATTACCGGATGTTCTTCCCTCCGATTGGCCGGCTCCCCCACGGAGAGACCTCAGGGAACCGTTCCAATGATATTTGCACTTCCAGCCCCCGTACTGGCGCATGAAACAAATTAACCTGCTTACTATTCAGGGAAAAAAAATGCATTAGTGTTGGCAGAGCTGTGTTATTATTCTTCGAGTGTAAAATTATACAGTAATGAGTGGTAGCACTCCCCCCCCGCACCTCCCCCCCGTCCTGCCCCCCCCCCCCCTCCCCCCCACCCCCAGCCGGCCAGTCGGCCAGCCGACACGCTGACATTTAATGACTTTGACAATTTGCTTGTTCCATTTGGGTACCAGGGAAAGTAACACAGGGAGCTTACTTTTATTTGGGCATGGGTCACCATGGCGACAGTGCAACCCCCCCTATCCTCCCCGCCCCTCACACACACATAGGTTTGTCGCTGTGTCTCTCTCTCTCTCTTTCTCTCGCTCTCATACACACACAGGTTTCTCTCCCTCACTCACTCTCTCTCTCTCACACACACACATGCACACAGGTCTGTAATAGGTTTGTCCTGATATAAGAAAAAGGTCATCCAAAATTCTAGCAATACTGCCAAAATAAAGTAGGTAATTCAACGTACAACCGTCATTCCCATACCAGAAGGACACATAAAATATATTAAATAAAAATATATTAATCACATGTAATTACATTTTGTTAAAAAAGCTACATTAAAACAAAAAAAAATTATATTAAGAAACGGATTTTTTTTTCATTGACTTGTTTCTTCCCCAGAATCCCTCCCCATCCTCAGGAGTGCAAAAATGGCGGACCCACACATAAGCAGAATTAAGCCTGGGCACAATGCACAGATTATTTTACTAACCCCGGCTTTAAAGGGTTCACAGAAACAGGAGGAGGCCCAAGCTGCTGATTTAAACGGGACGGGTACAATAAAGACGGCCCTGCTGTGAATGCCACCCGTGTGCTGGAGCGTTCACAGCGATGAGATCCTGTGAAGGAGCACTGGACAGCCAGAGCACGTCTCTCTCTCGCCCGACTCACCCCCTTCGTCACTCTGCGTAGCGCCTAAGAGTCACGCTTTCGTCTGAACGGGCCCCGCGAACACCCGAAAATACGAAAAAAATATTCATTTTTCAGGAATTTCGCCAGAGCGCAGAGGCCTATTCCCACCCGCCCGAAACAACCCCCGATTCACTAAACCTGACATTATCCCAGTGTCAGAGATTCAGGCCCTCGACGCCTTAACCAAGCCGTGCAGAAGCTTCTCGAGTGTGTGTGTTTTTTTTTCCTGTTCTGAACACTGACACACCGTGTCTGCTCCCTGTAAACAAACAAAAAAACTCAAGAAAAAAAAATAAAAAAGTGTCGGAGCAGTTCGTATTCTCCTCATCTCTCTTTGGCGGTAATTTATGGCGGCTTCATTAACGCCGCGCAGTCACAAGCCGTTTATCGTCCTCTGGGCGGTGTTAATGTTTTCGCGCGTTAATGACCAGATCATCGCCTCTCTGTGTTCTCAACGAACGAGGGAACCGGCGCTCGGCGGCGGCGCTCATCGTAGCACCGCGGAACCGCGGAGGTGCGTGCGGCACAAAGATCTGCGCCGAAGAGAGCATCCATCAACGGCCTCGCAGGGCCGAACGCGTCGCTCAGCCACGAGCTAACGTCGAAAAAAAAAAACGTGATGATCGTGCTTGTGCTGAGCCGCCCTTTCTGCCCCTCGGAGATATTTGTTTTCCAAACAGATTTGGAGAGAGAAAACATTTCCAGGACGGGGTGAAAGACCAATAAAACACTGAGCAAAAAAAAAAAAAAAAACTAAAGAAAGGGAGCTTTTCCAAAATGTATTTTTGCTTTTCCAGCTAATGCCACATTCAGCGCAAATTAGTCCCAGGGAGAAGCCGCCCAGCAAAACAGAACACAAACACTGCAGAGCATGTGATCCGGAGCCAGGATAGCGCCAGTTACAAAGAGCCCTCCGAAGAAAATCGCCAAGCCTGTGGGATGCTGGCCCTCGTCCCCGAAGCCCCCAGGTAAAGGCTACTGCATGCACTGAATATCACAGGTCTGCCAGAGAAATGTTAAGTCTGCATTCACTGGTCTCCAAAATAGATTAACCCTTTGAAGTACAGGTTTTTTGGAATGTTTTTCTTTTTTCTTCTTCAAAATTCTAAGTGTTCTAGAACTGGAACAATCCTTTCAGCGACCAGTAGCAATTGTTACATCAGCATTAGAATGTACAGTTAGAATGTTGAATTAAAAACATCCTGGCTGCAGTTAAGAACATTCCAATCCCTTATTTGTTGTCTTACACATTAAAGGGTCAATCAGGACAGGAGTAGTTGCATAATGCTGCAGACAGGTGGTGAACGGGGAAAAACTTCAGAAATCAGCATATGGGGTGACATTAGACAAAGAAAAGCACCTACTGTGGCTATATTTTCTTGGGGAAAAAATGATTAATTATTGACTTTGTATTCTGACCATTATTGACTTACATTGAAACGGGTGGCTGAAACACCGATACTGGAGCCAACTGCACTGGTGCTAGTGAGCAACGTCACTCAACAAGACCAGGAAGTGAGCTTCAAAAATGAAGCTCGGTTTGGCCGATTTGGCTGCACAAGCCCTTGCACTTTCCACACCCGCGTTGACTCCCAGATCATCTCTGCAGAACATAACTCAGTTTCCAATTGGCCAAAAAAGAAAAGATCTGGCAGTGTGAAATTAGCACTATGAGGCTAGCAACTGCAGGCAAAGTTCAGAGGTTTCTGGATGGTTTGTTTTGCCAATGATCCATAAAGACAACCCTTTCCTTGCCCCAAGGATCATTACTGTTAGGTCTTTGCGGTCGCTATGTAAATGTAACTATTGTAATCTCTCCCTCTGTCTCCTTCCTCCTCCCTTTCTCTCCCTCTTTCTCTCTATTTAGATAGATACATCCTAAAACAATAGCGTCTTTAACATGCAACATGCATGTGATTTGCATAATATGACCATTAAGCTTGATCCGATTATACACATTGTACATCAAAGACAATGTATTGTTTAAGCAAGTGTGTTTGAGGATCCCTCTCCATATGCATTTCATATTTGTGCATGGCTCTTTGATTTATAAATATGACAGTCATATCCATCTTATTTATTATTCATATGTAACCAAGATATATTCTATGACAGAACAATTACACATGAACATTTGGTCTTCTCTGAAGAAACTCAGCGTGACAAACCTTAGTATTCACAATGTGATTGTAGTTCAGTACACCAGTTAAAATGGTCTCCCTTGAACTGCAGAATATCACAGAAAAATAGACCTGCTGCTGAGGCACAGTAATATAGCACATTTAAGATAAACTGGATTGTTGCCTGAATCATTGCAAGAAATGAACTGTATTTCTCCTTAGTTTTTTTTCTTAGGTTTTATAAGCAGGAACTGTCTCACAAATATTGTTGTCCAAATCCATTTTATTATATAAAAAAGCTGCTGTGTGGTTTGCATAGTTTCTGAATGGAGGTAATCAGTTACAGTACCAAGTGTTCTGATTGAAGTAGCTTTTTACAATATCAGGATGCAAAGTGCTCCACATCTGTTCCTCTTAATCTCAATCCAATTTACCTAAACAGCTACAATCCCAAGGTCACCTATTCAACTATGACCTCATCAGCATAAGGGTCCAATGAAATTAGTCCACCATACAGCCAATGGTAGGGACAGCTGTCCCGTTCAAATGGAATCTGTGGAATCTATTGTGAAAATATAAACACTGAGACATCGCAATGACATTTTCGCACAAAGGTTCGGTTTCTTTTCACAAGTACGGTACGTGTAAGGATACTGGCCATTATATATTGTAAATGAGAAAATGTATTCATGCAGCCAATTATGAAATCTAAGACTAATTAGCATTGCTGGTACATCAATTTCAATTTAAGGCTCCGCCCATGGAGGACCACAACATTGTTCCAACCATTTCAGTTTCACAAGAGTTCTGCCTCTTAGTCTCTCGCTGGCCTTGGCAAAAAATCATAAAAGATAATCAGTGCCCTGGAGATTCCCATTCAATCATTCTAGAAAACTAATATTTTTTTGCCGACAGCAAAACAGAGACTGACAAATATGCTCACTTATGGGCCAAGATGTACGATGTACGACATGAATGTCAAACTCAAGTCCTGGAGGGCCACATCAGCTTGCAGGTATTTGTGGTTCCCTTTCAATTAGGAGCCAGCTAAGCCCATGAGAATGAGTCATGTGGGTAATTTGGCCAATCAGGGACTCAATGAATCACTGGTGCTGAAACACACCAAAAAAACCAGCACGCACTGCAGGCCACCAAGCCCGGTGTCTGGCACTCGCAATGTCAGAAATAAAGCATCACAAATGCACATCAAAATCACTGGTGCTAAATCAACTCTAACACAATGTTAAGGGGACACTATTACAGTAACAAGTACTCTATCAAAGTTCATGTTACACTGCATATTTTGCTGTGTATGACTAAGTGTCATGAAGCCAACCAGGCTAAAACTCGATAGAAGATAAAAATCTGTAGTTTGAAAGCTCTTCTGCTTAAAGTCAAAGTGGGGCTCAGCATTCACTGGTCTACACTAATGAATTGGATTGGCTGTTTATGAATGGTGACAAGGAATTTTAAGCCCTATATCACCCAATCAGCAAACCCACTGAGTGGGCATTTGATTTCATATAAAAGCAGGAGGACATAATCTCTGCATCCAGTTTCCAAAAAGCAAGCTTGCCATCTTAAATGAATCATTGATGATTTAGCCTGTTTATGCAAACACATTATTCCAATATTTTAATCTCGCAAACTTGTCAGCGATTCAGCTTTAGTTATAGCCAGCTAACCACACTGCTGGCTGTAGGCTTAATAGTCCAGCCTCTTAACGCATCATTACCAGCACAGTGATGTGCTCTTTGGAAAAACAAGGCACACGTTTGAAAAAAATTCACTATTCTGAACAGATAAAGGGACTATTTTATTTCCACAACAATTGAGATGGAAAGTGGATCTTTAAAATTTTTTTAAAAAAAATCTTATATCCATCACTACAGTCCCCACAAGTCAAAAACACTTTCTAAAACCTCAAATCTAAAATGTTTAGCAGTCTACAGTTACCTGAGAGCTAGACGGGAAGGTTGTGGGGGGGGGGGGGGGTGGGGGGGGGGGGGGTGCGGGGGAGGCAAGCACAGTGTTGAACACATGTAGCAGGAAAAACCCGAAAACCTTTCTAATCATAACAAGAGAACACCAAAGCCTAAAAGTTAACGAGCTCCCTCCCTGTGGGGAACTCGAGCCCCTAACCAAGTGCTCCGCAAAGCGGCCGCCTCCAGACGAACTTCCGTCTCTCGAGAAAGCTTCACAGGGAGAGCTCCTCGCTCGTGCGTGCACGCGCTGATGAGGTAGCAGCTGCCGTGATCAGAGCAGCGAGCTACAGCTGCTACCTATCGCTCCATCAAAGGGTCTATATTGGGGCTTCTTCTTCTTCTTCGCTCTCCAAAAAAAGGCACGAGAGCTCAGCCCTTGCAGTAATCCCATTGATTGTTGAGGCAGTTGGGTCGCAGCTGTCGCGCTCAGCACCGGGCTGTACAGGTCGCTGTCACTGGCCGGACGTGTGGGTCTGGCGCTGTCCGTGGTGCTGCAGACTCAGATGGGAGTTGTGCTGTCCTTGGTCCTGATTTCATCGGTTTAGTGATGCTAAACTTTCTCCAGTCAAAAAAAAAAAAACAACAGAATTTTTTTTTTCCCCAGTTTTTTTCTTTTTTGTGGTCTAGATGGCCCTAGACAGGAAATAGTTTCATACCCAAAAGACTAAAAGCTCCTTTGAAAGACTAAAGGGGTAAAATAAACATTACTATACAAGCTGCTTTGGAGTTATTTGAGCTGTATTTTCTATCTTAAGTCGGCAGGTCATCGGATAGGTCATCTGTGAATGCGCTCTCTCACATCTTAAGAAAGTTAAATTGACAAATTGATGACAGGCTACTTCCGCTACTCTGGTGGAGCTCTCCACTTAAGTCAGCAGGGGAGTTGTTTAGTAAATATTATGAATAATTTACTGAATGCAATTAATTTGGCACTTTGTTTTCCTAGCCGTTTAATGTGCAGTTCTTCTTGGCTATGTTGTTTAAAAAAAGTGATTCTGAGTGTTTCCTCAACAGAAATATTTATGGAAAGTGTATTCATAATTAGTTTTCATGACAATTAGAACATACAAATTACTAGCAGAGATGACTGCCGAATTTACCTTATTGTCTGCATGGCGGTATTTTAAATTGGTGAACAAAAAATGGTAAGTATTTGTTAGACCTGCACTTTGAGAATAGATAAAATTGCACCTCCCTGATGGTTTGAGTTAAAGAAATTGGATCATTTAAATATGTTTCAAATCTCTTTAAAAAAAAGGACCCAATGGACCCAGAATGAGATTATCTTAAGCAACATTTCTGCTCTACCACAAGGGCAATCTTTAAACTGAATTTAGTCTCTCAAAAGGGCTGCTCTTATTTCTGTATTTCCTTAAAAACCGCGCATAAGAAGAGAAAAGTAATTGTCGGATCACGTTTTATCTTGGAAGCTTAAGGCTACAGGCGAACGGGGGACTATGTACCGTACTTCACATACGCAGACCCCTGATTTTCAGCTAGAGAAAGCCTGGCTCTTTGAATCTGCTTTACCTTGTATAACATTTTAATAAAACTGTTTGTATTACTGTCTGTCTTTTTTACTGAATGCTCCAAAACTATGAGTCAACACTTGTCCTGCAGACACCAAGGTTAGAAAACTTTAAAAAAAAAACAGGCAGTAAAGCGACTACCTCACCTTTTTGTCTGCCTGTCTGTTCCAATGAAACGGCAAATTCAAACACATTTAATAAAATGGTCAGTTCTTCAGAATAAATAAACAAATAAATAAATAAATAAAACCTGCTGTGTAGATGCTGAGAAAATGTTTCAGCACCGTGTGAGATCAAATCAGCTGTCGACTTAATAAACGGAAAATACGTTCTCTTTTGTGTCTCAGGGTTTTTTTTTCCCCCCCTCATCCCCATCTCGGGATGATGCATCGCTATTACCGAATGCCGGTTGCGTTACATTGATTGAGCGCTCATCGAATCTCAAACATTCGGCCGCGCCCCCCTCCGGCGCCCCGGAGCCCCATGCTGTGACAATGGCCATCCGCAGCGGTCACGCCACGGAACGCGGATTAGCTGCAGGAAAAGAAAGAAGGGAAAGCGCTAAGCCGTTAGATGAAGACTAATGAGCTGGGGAGGCTTCACTGGGGGGGGGGGGTTAACGGTGTGTTTTCTTTTTTGTTCGCCATAAAACACTCGCGCGCGTCTCTTTTGCGGCGTAGCCGTGTAGCGTAGAGACACCTGTAGACGCAAATTCGCAAATTGGGGCAGAATCTTGGCTTTGATCATCTCTGTCTGGGGATGTTATTTCCTTATGCAAATCAAGAGGGTCGCCTGGAAGCGTATCAGAAGTGGGCGTGTCTCCGCGAGCTCGCTTACTGGTGAGGCGCTAGGATCCCTAACGCTTTAAGGCCAGTGCCGACAGACGCGCTAATTATCCTGATTTAAGCGGAACCCTGCGACCGAGCGGGACAGCGGTCGTTTCCAGATTTACGACCGCCGCCGATCACGCCGGAGGGGAGCGTTCATAAATGACAGACGTCACGGCGGCCGGTCCCGCTCCGATGAAAAGCCATTTTGAGCTGGCAGCCGCGACGCGCATCCCACATTTGTCTACGCGCGCGGTTAACGTGTCTATTAAAAATTACATGAAAATCACGGAAGAGAGGTCTTGGAGCGTGTGAATTATGGATGGTAATTAATGAGGGACAAGCTGTTGAATGGATAAACGATCTTGCTGCTTGATAGAGAAAAGTCTCTCATCTTAAGGTTTTCTCCACAGTTAGATTAAAAAAAAGGCCAAATGGGATCTCCATATGAATGTCCTTCACTCTCTCATCATGACTATGTCCAAGGTTCCCTGCAACCCAGATGCTACTCGTACTAAAAATTCTCATGCTTTGGGATTTACACTGTATTCACTAAGTTAAAGAACACACACAGCAAAAAGTTCAGTGTGAAATGAACTTCGATATAGAAACCCACTGTACTCTGACAGAGTAAACGTGATCTCTGCTGCTCAAGAAACGGTCACCAGTTCACGGGCTCCAGTTGAATCATCTGACGGCTTGGCTGAGTGGTGCTGTTGGTCTTGCTGCTGTGCCTGCTCGTGCCTGGTCCCTACGTGCTTGCAGTGGATGGGGGGAGGGCTTCCGGAACAGAACCGTACCGCCAAACATAGCTCTAGTGCCTCTCAAGGCTTATGAAAAAGATTCTAACGGAGTCGGCTGTACCGACTGACCTGTGTACGATGGAGTAATGGCTCTTAAGTAAAACAAAAAACCATGGCTACATTTAATAGAGCTATTTTTACATTCGCATAGGTCGAAACCATGCACTCAGTATTATTCATTTTTTAAAAAGCTAATAAATGTACGGACTCAACAGAATGAATGACAACATTTTTTTCCCTGTTAAAACAGGACCCAAAGGATTAAGGGGTGCTTGGAGTGTTTACTGCTCAGTTTTCAGAGCAGTACGCCGCTGAATATGGATTGCATGTTCCGGTGTTGTCCCAGTGCGGGCTATACGTTCAAGGAGAGAGCAATTCTGTCCTTCAAAACTTCGCCATCTGAGTCAAAAAGCACTTACTTATTGAATACCTATACATGGACACATTCATTTGCGGGCAACATTTGACTTTAAAATGACTTTGTTTACTGGGGCGTCTAAATTACATTTATCATTCTCCCATTTCCCTCTCCACCATTTGTCATTCTGGACTTTCTTGCGCTTTCTTGTCTTTGTCCCTGGTTTCCTTGTCAATAACAGTATCGCAGCGTCAGTAAGCCGTCGTCGTCGTCGTCGGCCGGCGGCTACCCCGACAACCATCTAGCGGAGCACAGACGGAATCGCTCCAAAAAAGCACTAAAACCTTTCTGCTTGTCACGTTCACTTCGCCTGTCACGCGCTCTAACGGATGGTTCCGGAACGAATGCTGTCACCGCTGGCCCATAATCGTACGGGGCCATCACGGGTGTGAAATAAATCATTTTAAAAAATCATATTTTCATATCAATCACAATATTATTATTATCATTATTATTGCTACTAAAAATGATACCGTCTAATATGCAAATGCAGCGTAATTCGCTCGTTCATTAGCCTGCAGCTTTGCTCGTACGCGTAGAAGTGAAACGTGCCGCGCAGCGTCAGAATGCTAATTCACCTCTGAAAAAGACATTTATAAAATAATTGTTATTGTATCGTCTAGTGTACCCAAAAAAAAAAAAAAAAAAGCAAGGCCATGGTGACGCTCAGGCTTTCGCGTTTTAGCGGGAAACCAGAAAAAAGAAGAAAAAAAAACATTTGCAAAGGCAGAGAGAGAAACAGAGAGAGGGCCGGATCACTCAAAGAGACTGAGGAGGAGAGGAAGAGAGAAGAGCTGCATTCATTTAAAATCCACACAAGGCCGGCTGTCCCCCCCCCGCCCCCCCCCCCCCCCAAACAAGCCTGGCTCTTCTCCACCCATCCCCCCACCTCTGTCAGACCCCTGGACGAACACTCACACCAGTCTCTTGCCCTGTCTCTCTCTCTCTCTCTCTCTCTCCTCTCTCTCTCTTCCCCTCAAATCCAAATATGCTTTACTGGCCTGGCCGCGCACAAGCACAGTACTGCCAGTGCATCGTTTACATAAAATGTAAATCAACGGTAAAACTACGGTGCCGCTCCCGCTCCCTCTTCCTCTCTCTTTCATTCGCTCTCTCTCTCGCTCTGGGGGAGGGAAAAAGGAGAGTGGGACAGAGAGAGAGAGCGAGTGAGGGAGACACAGAGAGAGAGAGGGAGAGCGAGAGAGAGAGAGAGAGAGAGAGAGCAAGGAAGACAGAGAGAGAGAGGGAGAGAGAGGGGGAGAGAAAGAGAGCGAGACAGAGAGAGAGAGAGCAAGGGAGAAGGGAGAGCGAGAAGATGAGAGAGAGCAAGGGAGAGAGAGAGAGAGAGAGAGCAGGTTCAGCTGAAAAGCCAATGGGGCCTCTGGCTGAACAGGACTGGCAGAAAGCGGTGACTGCACAAAAGGGGGACAGTATTCCCACCGCCGTCCTGACTCTGAGCTGATCCGCAGGAACGTCTGACACACAGGAAAGGAGAGGAGGGAGAGGGGAGGGAGAGGGCGAGAGGGAGAGAGAGAGAGAGAGAGAGAGAGAGAGGGAGAAGGGGACAGAGACAGAGAAAGAAACAAAGACAGAGAGAGACAGGAAGACAGGAAGGAGAGAAATATATATTTGAATATTTGTTTTGTTGCTCTTACTATTATTGTTATTGTTGGTATCGTTATTATGATTGTTACAAACAGCCACCCTTTGGCAATGTTCATTTAAAATATGCTATGTCAGTAAAGCATTTTGAATTTGAATTTGAACTTGATTTTCAGAGAGAGAGCGAGAGAGTTTTTGATGAAGCTCCAGTCGCAGTCTACGTCTGCATTCCAAGCTAAGGAAGGTGGGGGGAGGAGAGAGAGAAAGAGAGAAAGAGAGAGAGAGAGAGAGGGAGAGAGAGAAAGAGGGAGGGAGGGGGAGAGTGACAGAGAGGGACTGCGAGACGGAGGAAGAGACCAAGGAAAGGAGATAGTGAGAGATAGGGAAAGATAGGGAGAGAGAAAAAGCAAAAGGAAGCATAAGAGAGAAAGAAGAAGAGAGCGAGATAGAGAAAAGGATTGAGAGAAAGTGAGCAAGAGGAAGGGAGAGAGAGGGAGAGAGAGAGAGAGGGAGAGAGAGAGAGAGGAGTCTGCTCCGGTGATGTGAGTCGGGGGCTGTTCTTCAGCGGAGACGCGCGGAGTCTGCGGTTAGCGGCTTTCGCTCGGGGAACGAGGCGACCCTCCGCCGGGACTCCACTCTGCGCGCAGGACCCCCCCACCGCCACCGCCACCGCCACCGCACCCCCCCACCCTCCCTCCGTCCCGTTCGTCTGCCTGCACCTCCCTCTGCGTGGACGTCCAGACGCCCGCCCCCCAGCGCCCCCTCCCCCGCGCGATCATAGCGGAACAGGGGGTCTTTTTCAAAGGAGGGGGAGAAAAAAAAATACACTGGACAAGAACCGTTTCGCCACCTGCTGGGATTTCACTTAAAAAAGAACTTTGCTTTTTCTCCTTCCTCTTCTCCTGCTGAGAGTTTTTTTGGGGTGATTATTTTCGCTCTGCAAGGAAACTGTTTCTGTCTGAGGGAGAGAAAACTCTTTTTTTTTTTTTTGGTCCTCTTGGCTGATATTTTGAACGCACCTTCCCCATCAGCAGAAAACTCTTTCAGCGTCCGTCCGGACTCCAGAGTGGATTATAATCGCGTCTCCTCCTTTTCATTTCTCTTGAAATTGAATTAAAGGATTATCCCCACCATTCATTTTCTTTTGTGGAACGGCAGACAGGAGAAGGATGTCGGACCTTCGGTTTCTCCTCCGGGGCTCTGAAGGGATTACGACGGGGGTCTGCCGCTTCAGAATAAAATGTCACGGAAAAATTCCCCCCGCCAATCAGCATGGTAAATCATAGGGAGGGGAGAGAGAGTAAGTATGCTGCCGCAGATCGCCGCTTTCTTCCTCTAAGGCCAGCCGAACGAGGGTTGCGACGCGGCTGTTCGCTCGCGGGGTTTCGAGCGCTGAGGGGACTCGGAGCCGCCAGGATCGGACCGGATCGAAGGACGCGGACGTGAAAGTGTGTGACGCTCCGCGCGCGCGCGGCGGGATTAAAATAGTCGAGCGCAAAGAGCGGGGCTCACGCACCTTTCAGAGACAAGGCAAACATTCAAGCAGGCAGTGTATGTATTAATTGTACTCCGGGCAGTGCACAGAGTCCTGCTCTGTGTGCTTCTCTGCTTGTTTGCTTTTCGCTTTTGAAGCAGAGGAGTGAGTTACTGCCATCTGTTCGCCCTTTTAAGTGGAGATAGCCAGTCATGAACTCGCCCAGGGACAAGAACCGTGATCTAATGTGCGTGAAGATTACAGTCATCTGAGGGATCGTTGATTTGCCTCAGACTCATTAAAAGTTGCAGTTGAAAGCACCCCTCCCCCCCCCCGCCCCCTCCACAAACCCCATTCCCTCCCCCGTTTGTTTTCTGCCCGTCCCCCCTCCTCCCCCCACCCCCGCTTGTCAGGATGGTGCCCCCGCCGCCGGCGAACAAGCCCCACGTGTGCCTGTCCACCATCTTGATCATGAGCAGCATGGCGCTGATGGACGCCTACCTGGTGGAGCAGAACCAGGGCCCGCGGAAGATCGGCATCTGCATCATGGTGCTGGTGGGCGACGTCTGCTTCCTCATCGTCCTGCGCTACGTGGCGGTGTGGGTGGGCGCCGAGGTGCGGACCGCCAAGCGCGGCTACGCCATGATCCTCTGGTTCCTCTACGTCTTCGTCCTGGAGATCAAGGTCTACTTCATCTACCAGAACTACAAGGCGGACCGGCAGAGCTTGGACGCCGTGGCCCGCAAAGCCCTCACCTTGCTCCTCTCCATCTTCGTGCCCGTCCTCTTCGTCATCCTGGTGGCCATCGACCACATGGAGTACGTGCGCGCCTTCAAGAAGCGGGAGGAGATCCGGAACCGCCTCTTCTGGGTGGTGGTGGACCTGCTGGACATCCTGGACATCCAGGCCAACCTGTGGGAGCCGCAGAAGAAAGGGCTCCCCCTGTGGGCCGAGGGACTGATGTTCTTCTACTGCTACATCCTGCTGCTGATCCTGCCCTGCGTCTCCCTCAGCGAGATCAGCATGCAGGGCGTCAACATCGTGCCCCACAAGATGATGCTCTACCCCATCCTCAGCCTGGTCACCATCAACATCATCACGCTCTTCATCCGCGGCGGCAACATGATCTTCTACAAGGACATGCGGGTGTCGGGCATCCTGATGGGCAAGAACGTGGTGGCCATCATCCTAAAGACGTGCAGCTTCGCGCAGTACCGGAGGCAGCTCCACAGCGCGCCGCCGGCCTTCGGCGTGGAGCTCCAGAAGAACTCGGTGCCCCTGGCGCGGCCCATGGCCCTGCCCGTGCCCGCCCCGCCCCAGGTGGTGGTGCAGGACCTGACGGCGCTGCCCGAGGTGGCCACCTGCGACCACACGTAGCACAGGACGAACGTGATTGTATAAAAAATTTAATAAAATTAAAACATTTATCATTTTTCAAAAAAACGAACATGGGATTATCATGTTTAGCGAATGCAGAATATGGAATGCCACCACAGTGGGCACAGGAAAAGGACTGGCTCAAACAGGCTCCATGTTAGCAGTACAAACCTGTGGTCCAATGGTTTTTTAAAAATGAAAGTGGTGTGGAGAAATCCAAGATTTGTGTGATGTGTACGTGAGGGTGCTGTTAATTCTTACTGTGGTCTGATCTGCATTGGTGACAGCGGTTCGAAATCCAACTGTCACAAAAACCACGTACAAGTTGCATTCCTACTTTTGTGAAAGGCACACTACCTACTTTTTAAATGAAAACCACAGTGATTTTTTTTAGATGATACCACGTATTCTGAACTCTGTGCTCCACGTTGGGACCTGAACAGGAGATAATGTGATTTCTCTTTTCTTTTTGGATGAGGGGGGCTGCTTGTGCTGATCAAGGCTCCTTTGCAGGAAAAGAAGACAATGTATTTTTTGAAACCATACTGTGAAAAAAAAAGCCAACGGGTATATGAATATATTTTTATATAAATATAACATATAATTAATGGTGTGTGGTGCATTATGACTTTGGGAAAGAAAAAAATCAAACTGGATGGTCGTGTGTCGTAACTTTCACTTTTTAAGTTCCTGACTTGCTTCTTTTGTAGTTGCCGTACCTTCCGGGTTAAAATACTTCAGTTTAAAGAACCAACTGACACTGCTTTATTTGAACAAAAAAAAAAAAAAACCTTTTCTTAACGAAAGTGTTTTATATGTGATTCTTTGATAAAGTACTGTGCGTACATGAAGTACCGTCTACATGTGTCTGTTTGTACCTTCAGTTACAGGCAGTCCAGCTGCCATGCAACAGACGTCATCCAACGCCCATATTAATATTCATGGCGAGAGTGCGGATATCATAACAAAACATGGGCCATGATTTAGGGTTTTGTTTTTTTTTTATTCTCAGTCACAAGCTTTTAATTTTTAATGAAGTTCGGGCTGCGTTCCCTCTCCCAGACAGCGTGCGGTCCAGTCGCCCCGCAGTCAAGACAAACGTGAGGAGGAGAGAAGCGAGCGCCTGTCTCTTTCTAGACGATGCTTTTTTGCGATAATGTCACGGCATCACTTTGAATTCTTTACGATGTTTCCGTGGTGCTAATGTGCCGTTTTGTCCAAGTGGAAAAAAGTAAAGAGGGCTGAACAGCAGGCTTCCGTAGCCTTAGCCTGACCTTATCCCAATAGCACGAAAATGTAAAATTGCAGAAAATATAAAGTTCAATTCAAAGTTCACATTTCAAAGGACCATGTATGTTAGCACCACTTTAATGTATCTTTGAAATAGAACATAAGGTAGACGGCTAGCACACTGTTAGTACACAGTATGTAGGAAAATACAGAAAATCATATTCTTGAAAGAGGCAATATATATACTGAAATACATTCCACATGCTCTGAAAACATATATTTCGGGATTGGATTTTAATTTGATACTATTTGGACATTAATCACATTTTGGTAAGTATGCCCACGTTTGGCAGGGTTCCTTCGGTTAAAAAACCCACATCAGAACCGCACCTTACATCCTAATGAGCCCTCCCCCTTGGAAGCCGTCCACGCTTCAGAATGCAAAGTCAGATTAAACAGACATTTGCATTAGAGGTTATCTGGCAGTGCGTTTCCAGGGAGGCCTTCCCTAATCGAGGAGGAAAGATAAGTGATTTACTTCTGGACGATTTACCAGAAAACCAACCCAATGGCGAGTTATTTACCCCCGTGAGGTTAGCACAACTGGTCACCCATTGCTGTCTATCGCCGTGCCGTGGCCTTAGACGACTACGGAATTGCCCTTTGGGGGAAGTGATGCGGCTTTCTTAAATGGCTCCTTCCCTTTCAGCGGTTGTTGAGCAAATTCATTAGAGAATCTCGAAGCTCGGAGAAACGACGGTGCCCTATTCCTGGCCAGCTCTGTCTTTTTTTCGCCTAATTTAAGAAACGTCGAAAAGCTATTTAAAAGCTATCAGAAACATCTTTATACCGCCACTTCGTCATTAAAGTGCAATATCACGGGCTCTCAGGTGGCTGAGGCAATCTGCTCTTGATGAAAGGATGCGCCGTGGAGTCTGAAATCGAATGGTGATGGGGTCTGGGCCTCGGAATCGGACCAGGAATCGTACAGGAAGGGGAGGGGCCACAGCGAACAGGAAGTCCCCCTGAATCGTGGCTCAACAGCACCCCCTCTGGTGGATTGGAAACCTGCAGCCCTTATCTGTGTCAGCTGCACAAGCTGCACAGGCCCCTCCCCAGGGAGGTCGCTGTCTGATCTCAGAGTGAAAATGTTAGCAAAATGTGCGACATGAATAAATTTGTTACGAGATTTGATTTGAAAAGAAGCAGTCTGCATTTCACACACAGAGAAGGTACCTGGTAGCATGCAATCTCCTGAATAGACAGAGTATGTTACCAGCAATGGGACAGTCCCACCATCTCCCACTCAAAACTACAAGGAAAGGGTCTGCAGTGTAGCTAATTCGGTTAAGGCACCATGCTGTGGTGCATGGATGAGCCCTTGGCCACGTATTGAACCCAGACTGTGGCTGGTAGCTCCACAGGGCGATGTGAAATTGGTGATTGTGTTGCCAAGAGTATGAGAGGGTTTTGCCTGTTAGAGTATTCCCAGTCGGGCATTTCAGATTGGGGTTGGAATTGGTCCTGCTCAGACCCAAGTTTGTAGCACCAAATTTATACATTAAAAATATAAAACTAGAAGGAAAGAAAAATAGGGGGATAAACAGACGGACAGATGTATAGATTTTGTATTAATCCCAAAGTGGACATCAGTACCAAACATATGGCCCCAATGTAATCATAATCATAAAATTCTAATGGCAATAATAATCAGTAAGCAATCAGTGAAAATCATCTAACCAGGGCCAATTATCTAACATTGTGTATTAAAGAGTTATATAATGTCTGATACAGTTAGATTAAATGGGGAAATAAATCACTTGAAAAAATGCAAAAAAATATATATATAAATAAATAAATAAAATAACTACAATGACTTATCTTGTTGTGACAGCTTTGAGGCAAAAAAAACCCATTATTAAAACTATCTCCACTGCCGCACACACGGGTACTTCATCATCTCATTAAGGTACACGTGTAACCTGGAGCTTCAAATCTCTCTCCCTAATAGCGTTTAGTAGCACAGTACGAGTACTAATTGCTGGAACAGTGTCCTCCAGGCCACGCATAGATTTAAAGGTCAGCGGATCCTTTCTTGTAGAACAACGGCGAGGGGCGAATTGGCTTCGTCCAATTAGCCGACCCCGTAGCCGCAGACAAATTAACCGACGGGACGTCTTTAATCCCTCACGAGGGGTTCCGGGAGATCGGATCGATCTCCCCCCGCCGCGCGGAGTTATCGTCCATTAAAAAATGAACGCAACTATTTTTTATTGTGTGCGCCTGCGGTTTGCCGACCGCACCGGAACGCCGGGGCTATTCACTCGCAAAGGGATTGATTAATGGAGGGCAGAGAGAGAGAGTCCAATTAATGATACTGTGCGCGTTCGATTCCCAAGCCCGTGCCTTCTATTAACGGTAATCGACCTCCTTAGTCGCCTCTCTGCCCTCTCGCTTTTTTTTTGAATTATCTCCTTTCCTTGTGTCTTTGTCTGAGGGTGGAATTATCTACTTCCTCCATCTCAGCTATCTCAAAGCTCTCCGTAAAAATATTCGAAAAGCACCTTTGGAGAGGGCTATATGAAATGGAACCACATGAACAAAAGAGCATTTGTGAAAAAAAACTGAATGCAACATAACATTGAGATCGAATGATTTAATAAGATAAACGTATCTGAATACATCACCCAGAAGCCACATAAAAATGCTTTTGTCTTTCATTGTGTTCTCTTATATTCACTTAGTATACGTCTCTTTATTCTTGGAGAGGATTTCAGTGCTCAAAGAAACCCTCCCCAGGAGCTCAGACAACACTTCACCCGGTAACCGTGGTGTAATCACACTGAAATGTCATGTGCATGAAATAGTTCATGAAATAGCCCGCCCGAATCTCTCAGAACACATTCCTCCCCCATTCCTCCTATCAAACAACCACTTGTATAAATAAATAAATAAATAAATAAATAAATAAGACCTGTTTGCATTTCTGAGAGGCTCTTCTCCAGTAATTATTGTTGGCAGACGCCCGTGGAAGAACACAAGAATACATCCTTTCAATTCTGCAAATTTAACGGTTCAAAGACGACGATAAGGGGAGGCACTTCTCGGTCGACGTTATGGGGGAATTAATGAGGTGCGAAAGTCGAAAACAAGTTAGTGAGCATGGAGTCAGTGTCAGTCAAGCCGTATTTCTGGACATACTGTATCAAATTTTTTCTTATATTTTCTTATTATTATATTTATAGCTTCAAACTCAAGGTTGAGGCTTTTAACATGGTTACAAACTTTTAACATGGTTTCTTGACATATAACAACAATAGAAAACAAACAAACAAACAAACAAACAAATAAATAAATAAATAAATAAATAAATAAATAAATAAATAATATACACATAAATTTAATCATCAAATCAAACAATCTATTTCATATTCAGTGTCAATACATTAATGGGAGTATTACAGATTAGCAGTTTCATCGTGGGAACTCATGTGACCTTTAAACCACGACTTCAGACGAGCATTTCGGAAGGAGAGGAGCGAGCGAGCGACCCTATCCAATTAAAACTTTACTCTGGGCACAAAGGAATTGACGAGCTCGCGCTCAATTAGAACAAAGCCAACGGATCATCGTAGCCGCTAGAATACAGCTCAGCTTAATTTGATGGTAGAGAACATGGTAGAGCGCTGATTTAAATAAATAAATAAATTTAACAAACTAATTAAAAGCAGGCCTTAAAGGATGAAACAAGTTCAACATTTAACATTATATACACTTAAATGCGATTCGTTTAACTGGCCAATAAATAATTACAATTTTTTCATGAGTGGGTGTGTTTAATCGCCGCCTGAAACTATAGGATCAACATCTCAATTACACTAACGACTACGTGGATGGATGCCGGTACTGTTTATATGCACGTTCTTTGCTTAATATTCGTAACAGTTCATCCGTCTGCGGCCAAATTTCACAGATTGCTTTCCACTTGATTTGACTGTAGTCACAACAGAAAGTCATCACAATCACGGTAATGGGCTAATCACAGATTCATTATTCTCTTTCACACTGTTATCGTGTTGTCATCCAAACATTCAACATTTACCAATCAAAAGCAGGAAAAAGCTGCTTTTTTCAGGTGTAATTAATATGTAACTATATCGTTCATTGTTGTGAAAGCCGAGGTGCACTAATACCTGTGCCATTACGATGTAATTAGCATGCAACCACATCGGTCTTAATTTCTCTGTGCAAGGCATATAAATATTAAACAATTCCAAATGCTGAACGAGCAGCTGCATTCACTGCTAGTTTTCGTAAAACAGAGTAATAACGATTTAGAATTTTCCATCACCGTGTTTTTATGCATTAGATCAATATAGATAATTCCCCAACTGACACTGACGCCAACTAGCCATGCTCATCATACACGGTAAAACGGTCAATGCTAATTCACCTAACAGATTACACGAGCCCAATAGAGATCACATATAATCAATCAGAATAAAGTATGCTCTATCAGAGTTTAACACTGAATACATGCTGTGTGCATGCGCTCATTGGGATATGAAGTAAAACGGGCTAGTGGCAAAATGCCTTTTTTTGAATGCATGGGAGTAGCCTCATCATAGAGATTATTTGCATGCATGAATCATCAATGTGTCACCAAAGACAGAATTTCATAGTGTCAGGAGTTCGCAAATTGATAATAAAACAAAGAACTGTTGTATTAATGTGAATATATAACATGAAGACATTGTTTAAACAAATGAAACCTGTATGGAAATGTAAAGAAATTTTAAGGAAAGGCTGCACCTTTGACATTTCCAGATTGAAGACATACTGCAGAGAAACGAGAATATATGAATATATTTTACATTATATATAAAAACCTTTTAAAATGAGATCTCAGTTCCCATCCTTTCACGACTTTGACTACCTCTCTTTCGATCACGTATTTCAGTTAAATTATAAAAGCATATATAAAAGCAAAGTATCTACACAAGCATATATCTAGGGGTAGGTTTTAAAGATTTCCCTTTCAAACTCTGTGTAAGAGTTGGGAATAATCCTCATTTCTTACGGTTGAAGCTCTAGCACCAGAAAATTTCGTCAGTTATTGTCAAATTTTTAAATCCCTCAGTAGCTCATCACTGACAGCAGCTCCCAACTGTCTGTATTTTAAGGTAAAATGGTGAACTTTCACTCGGTTTTGACTCTATTTGTGCCACTCGGCTCAAATTCGAAAGGGCCTGCATGGGTTTCTGCTATAACAAGCAGATCAATGCCTCCCCCCCCCCCCCCACCCCCAACAAAATCTGGCAGATTCTGGGCTTCCTTGACATACAGAAGAACCCATCCTGAGACAGTCGTGACAGGGAACACAGCACTCAGGAGAAACGCTAAAGAGCATTTCCCCCCGAACCCTTCAGCCAGTCTCAACCATTAACCCCCAACAAACAGAAGGCCCCTCAGAATTACTTGTAAAAAAAAACCAAAAAAAAAAAAAAACAATCACTCCAATGAATCCATACCATTGTAATGCTTGTATGACATCAAGCCATTGCTCAGAGATGAAGTCGGTCACTAAAGAATGTTGACTGGATCCAAGCTATTGACTCATACAGGCTGCCTCTTCATGACAAAGAGAAGAATCTGGAATGAAAAAGCACAGAACGCACGTTCAAATGTGTAACCGGCACCTGGGGTACGAATGCATCAAAACATTGTTTTTTTTTAAATGAAGTTATTTTTATGGAGTTAACCTCAATTTTAGTTTCTGATCAGATGCCAACTCCCCATTTCCCACTACCTGCTCCACAAGGCTCCGGCCCAGGCATTGGTCCCCTCTCAATTATGCACTTTGTATCTTATAAAAGTCTCTGTAGGGCTCCGGATAAGTGTATTGGCCAAGAGAGTAGAAAAATAATTTTAAAACTTGTTCTTTTCTGAACTTTTTTTTTTTTTTAGCAAAATCAGATTTTGTGAGGTTAGCAAATCATTAATTTTACAATGAGGGCGGCAGTGAAATTCGTAATTACTCTTCCTGGCATGGAGCAAAGGCATAATTTAAATGCCACTTTTTACAATGTGATGTCATAGTAAGCTGTGATTGCTGCAACTGATATATATTTTTTTTGTTCGTATGACAGTGGGATTGTGGGAAGTGATGAGTGCAACAGGCCGCTGTCATCACAGCAAACCGCGCAATCATTTGCCCTCAAAAATGACTATCGTTATTTCAGTAGACGTTCCAATAACAACGTTTTTCATTTTAAAATCTGCAGCGCCTGCTACTTACATGTTTTTC
This sequence comes from Anguilla rostrata, assembly GCF_018555375.3. NCBI lineage: Eukaryota > Metazoa > Chordata > Actinopteri > Anguilliformes > Anguillidae > Anguilla > Anguilla rostrata. Next base: position 7,926,887 of record NC_057934.1, on the reverse strand, counting down.
TTGATTTGACTTCACTGGTCTATAAAATTAAGGAGCTCCATATTCCACTCGTGGTACAGTAGGCACTGGGTATGATAAGCCATATCTGATACGTTTACCTTGTAAGGCACATTTATCCTGAACAATAGAATATTCCCGTAGAGAAACAGCTGGATTATTTTGTGTTTTTGAATCACATTTCCATAACGTGGTTCTATGAGCTAGTTAATGACCAGGCTGATTACAAATGCTTTCACGTGCAGCCAGGCAATAAGCTGTGTAAATAACTGAATATTATAAATGTGTTCTATAGGTTCCGTAAATGATTAAATAAGTTCAACGCTCTATTAAATGAATCAAATAATTAAAAATAAAAAAAGCTGTATCAGTTGGATTTAAGTATGTGGGATATATCAGTGAATCGCCATTATGTGCTAGTGCAAAGGTGCATTGTGCTATAAGTACAGAAAAATAAAAACAGACCCAGGTGCTGTTAACCTGTGAGCTGTAGATGTTTCCATGGTTTCCAGCACACCAACCCTCTCAGGCACTGGGTAGAGGTGTTTCTGGATATTGTATAGGCCGAGATGTCTTCATCAGTCAGTGGAACTACATTCATTTCTATGCGGATGTTGATTTATTCAGTAACCACGACTAAAATACTGAAAGGAAAAAACATCCGTAAACAAACAGGAACTGCAGATGGCTACAGTACAAGTCTGGCAGACCATCACCAGGGAAAATAACCAGCATTTGGTGATGTCTACGAGTCACAGACTTCCGGCAGTCATTGAATGAATGCGAAGGATTTGCAACCAAGTGCTAAACATGACAAATATCTGAGATCGTGTTAATTTGTCCAATTACATTTGCTCCCCTGAAATGGGGAACCACGTATAAAAGGCTCCAATTCCTACATGGATTGCCCAACGTGGATGTAAATTCCATCAAATTAAAGCTAAGAGTCTTTAACCCACAGTATATTTGTATATTTATTTAAAAAATAAATATGTTGGGGTACAGAGTCAAAAACAACAAAAGAGTCACTGTCCCAAGAGTTTTGTATGTCTGTTAGGTCTTTCTATTAAAATAAGATTAAACGAGTATGCATGGCAGCATAAAATATCCTTAAAAAAATATGCAGCAAAAATTATGTGGCAAAATATATTAAATATATTTCAAATAATTGCCACTTTCACAAATACAAGCATATGCATATATTTCAGTATACAGTATTTACTATTTTCAATTGTGGGTTACTTTTCAACCCTAAGCTTACATAAAATGTACGAAAATCAGTTTAAATGTGTAAAAGATTTTTTGAGTTTGACATGTTCTTTTTCAGAATTTATTTGGAAACAAATGTTTTTTTAAAATCCCTTTACTAATGCATGAACACTTTTGTTTGCAAGCTTTCTTCTCATTAATCTTTAATCATAGCTCAGCTAAAGACATCCAAGTTAAATAAACCAGGCATGAAAAAACTGCTGTCCAAATGCTTCCTTTAAAATGTTTGGACTCAGAAAGAATTGACTTGGTATTAAATCAATAGCCTGAAACGAATGTGCAAGAGTCATGCTTTAGCTGAGAGGGCAGGAACTTATCGATTTTATGGAACCAAAATGCAACCCCTGTGGGACTCACTCTTGGCACAAGCATGAAATTGGGAAGCAGGCCTCGTCGTTGTGTGCTGGCAAACGAAAAGGGCCACAACCTCTTCCTCGCTTCACCATTCAGGCTTCTGTCCAGCACAAAGACTTTTACGCTCCGTTATTTTAGGTTTTAACTGCTTTAAATTTCCTGCAGACAATTCATTTTTACAATGATGATGATGATCATTATTATTATTATTATTTATTTTATTATTACTACCATAAGAACATCGCCATTTATCGCCCGCTGTGTTTAGTCCGCAGTGACGCTATCTCTAAAGAACATTTGTGTCAGACGGCTCTTTATGATCCAGTGTTATAAAAACCAAAGGTAGCCCTTAAACAGGACGATCCGGACTTTGATGTGAGGCAGGCCCGATGCTACTGTTTCTTCGCGAGACGCTGATAAAAGGCGCTTTTTACCGCGGGCGTAATCTCGGGGCCCCGGCACTTTCCGACGGAACGACCCTTCAGCCGTCCGCTTTGATAAACGGCGGCTCCGGGGGGAACGTCCAAAGCGATTCCATCACTTTTCGGCTTTATTTACGCCCCTGTCACCGCCGTGATACCTCTCTGGTACGCTTTTTTCTTTTTTTTTTTTTTTTTTTTTTACTGCCAGCCTCTCTGTTGACGAATGGCGACTCTCTCAGTAAAGAGATGAGCTAAGTCACATGGCTGCCGATAGCAGCTCCAAGTGTGGCTTCCTGTTTCTGACTCCCTCATTTGGAATTTAGGAGAGTAATCTGGTGGGGGGCAGGGGCTGGGGGGGGGGGGGGGGGGTATATCTCTGTGTCCTTCAGGTTTTGAAGGGCCGAAGGGCCCAATATGGACCCCTCGCCTGGGAACCTCCTTTCTCTGTATAATTGCCTCTTGGAGCTATGTGGGAGAGAGGGGGGGGAAGCCACTTCACAAAAGGTAGCTTCTGGAATTGTCAGATGTAGCGTCCTCCTGGGCAAAGGATTATGGGTATCAGAGCCTCAGATCTATTACCCTCCACCCGCAGAGCCGTTCCTTCCCTTCTTTCCTCTCCCATCATTGCCTCCCTCTATCTATCCATCCACCCATCTGCCGCGTCTCCCCTGAGGGCGTTTACTCTGTTTCAGACCGCCGGGCCGGAGCGGTGCGTTACCCACAATTCCCACGCTCCGACAGCCTCCTGTCTGCTTTACCTCAGATTAACCCTTTGAAGGAAGAGCAGAGCTTTTGGAATGTTTTTTTTTTTTTCTGGTGTTCAAGAACTCCATTGCTTTCAGTCACCAGCAGCGATTGTTACATCAGCATTAGAACATTCTAATCACATATCTTACACCGTATAGGATTAATGCCTCACTGCACTGACTCCCATGGTGCCCCTGAAAGACACAGTAGTGGTTTTAATCGAAGGGTTGGAAGCATTCCCTAAAACTTGTCTGTATGTATATTGTCCACATGTGTATATACATTGCCTTCACAAAAGTTTGGTAATGGTAGAGTGACATTTGCTATTTTTTCTATACGCTTTTGAATTTGAGATCAAAAGATGAATACGAGACAAAAGTGCAGACAATACACTTATATTGCATTGCATTTATATGCATTATGGACTTATGATGCTTAGGATAAAAGTGTCTGCCAAATAAAATGTAACATAATATATATATATATTACCATTTTACAGAAACAGCAGTTTCTGTGTTGAGTTCCCCCATTTTCAGCAGGGCACAGGCACAGTGCATAAACACATGCAGTATTGCATATACCCACAACACACACACACACACACCTACACGCACACACACACACACACACACACACAACATGAAAAACAAGTAAATCAATTTTAAACAAGAAAGGTGTGGTGCTGCCTGTTCCCCCACTCTCTTGAATTACTCCTCCCCCCCCACCATGGACCGTAGAGGGAACCTGTAGCCATGGCTATAATTCCCCTTTAGTAAACTGCCTTTCAGAAACAACAGCAGGGGTTCGATGCACGTCATAGCCACTGAATTCCAGCAGGCTGTTCTGGAACTTTCCTGGAGATTTAACAGGAGTCCCTGGTGTTGAATTAGGCCGGGTGGCGGGGAGGGGTGTTTGGCAAGAGTAAAAAATTTTAAAAAAGGGGGGAGATTGTGTCGCGCCAGACACCTCGGTGTGTGGCCTCGGCCCGTGACAGACCAGCGGGACGTCTGTAAACATCAGCGGCAGCCTCGCCGCGCGGAAAACAATCCGCCCAATCGATCCAAAGAGACGAGGGGCCAGAGAGACGAGCCGGAGAGAGAAAACAAACAAACAGCCGCAGCCTGTCCTGAGGCTGCCCCGTGACCCTGAGAGCCTTCAGCGAGATTTAGCCTCCTCTTCCTCCTCCTTCCCCACCTCCTCCTCCTTCCTCCTCCTCCTACCTCCTCCTTCACCTCCTCCTCCCCCTTCCCCTTCTCCACCTCCTCCTTCTCGACCTCTGCCTCCTCCTCCTCCTCCTCCTCCTCCTCTGTCCTCCCAGGACACGTTTCCGGCGTGTCTGGGCTCGTCGCCGGTGAGTTGTTACTTGGTTCACGCGATGTCACGCGCACAGTCGTCAAGGGAAGGTCGAGGAGGCGGGAAAAAGTGACACCGCTGTTTCTACTTTTGTCCCCGTGCACCTTATGAAAATGAAAATGTCAAGCGCAATTTTTATTTTATTTTTTATGATATGGAGCCCATAACGTTGTTGCTGAACGATCTGTAACCATGGAAACCATGCCAGGGACTGGGGGTACGGGGGTCAGACCGACAGGTAATCAGAGCTACTTCCTGTTTGCTATTCTGTCTTAGGAACAGGAGCACCAACATCTTCTTTTTTTTGGTGTTGTTTTTAAGTGATTACCCTTTAAATTGAGTGGCTGATTTTCAACAAGGACACTTCTAAACAGGGTTGCCCAACTTTGTTCCCAGATATCTACCGTCCTGTGAGTTTTCATTTCAACCCCAATTTGGCACACCTGATTCTACTAATTAGCACTTAACGAGATCTCTAGCTGAATGAGGTGTGCTTTGTTGGTGCTGGTGTGAAAACCTACAGGACGGTAGATCTCCAGGAACAAGGTTGTTCAGCCCTGCTTTACACATTTTGGCAATACTGTGTACAAAAGGGGATATACTTCCTACAAGTATGTAAATGCCCTCAAATCAAAGCTGGCACTGGGCACTTTAACATCATATTCATTCTTTCATTTAAAATCCAGTGTGCTGAACCCAAACCAACAAAAATTGTGTCGTTGCCCCAATATTTTCAAAGGTCTGTCTGTATCCTTTTTATGTTAACATTATGGCATTTAACAGATGATGATAGAGGGAGATGTAAATAAGTGCGTGCATAAAGGTTTAGGCGACATTGGGTCATTATGGTCACGACCCATAATCATTCATAAACATTTATTTAACACATCATCCATTTTTTAAAGGTGTGTAAACACCCCGAATGGCCCTCCGGTTCAATATAAAGGCACTCAGAGTACTCTGATCAGGGCGATGACATCTCTAGCAGCTCAAACACAGTTTCACGGTTTCCCTGGCCTGTTTTTAAAAATCCCTTCTGCTGCTTGTCTGTCACTAAGCGGCTTCAACTCAAGCACGGCCAAGTGCAGATGGCGAAATTACAATCGACGATTTGAGACTGGCAACGGCGGGAGGAGCCCGAGGCGGAACACGGCGTCGCGCAGACGCGCTCGTCGCCCCGCCAACAGAGATCACGTGACCTCGATTGGTAGGTGGCAGCCTCGCGCCGGGTCTTTAACCGACGGGAGATTTAACGAGTTTGAATTAAATCTCCCCGGTTGGAATGGAGCAACGCAAAATTTAAAAGGGCAGGTTTCTGTGGTGCAAATGATCCGTTTTTGGACACCGTACTTTAAGAAAACAAGAGCTGGTGTAGAGTTGGGCAACGAGGGCCATGTCTGTTGTTGGTTTTCAAACTTCTGGCCTTAATTTCTTAACTAGCTCTAGCATTTATGCCATCTGATATTTCAGCTACATTTCTTGATAAGTGCATGAATAACAGTCGTAGAATGTTCTTGTGTCCCTGTATGAAAAACCGCACTGATCAAATCTATGAGGGAACCAGTGTTTGTGTACACGGCCAATTAGCTCATTTAGGCAATTAATTGATGGAAACAAAAACCTGCATACACAATCGCCCCTCCAAGACCAGAATTGCCCAACCTGAACTTGTCGATAAGGGACAGGACAGGATAGGTTTCACAGGTGCACGAGAAAGGGAAACAAAAACCTGCATACACAATCGCCCCTCCAAGACCAGAATTGCCCAACCTGAACTTGTCGATAAGGGACAGGACAGGATAGGTTTCACAGGTGCACGAGAAAGGG